>NC_134585.1:56455149-56590149 GCF_037038515.1 Microtus pennsylvanicus
AGCTCCAAGGGAAGATTCATCCAGGGTCTCCTAAGGTTGAGCTAGTGTCTTTAGTGGTAACCAGTTCCTTGTGGTTTTTGGTATTGGGTCATCCCTTCCTAATCTCTCATTCCCATTTCACAATGGAGTCTTCCTGGTCTTGTGTTGTTCTGGAATCTTTGGATCAAGTTCTGTTTCTAAGGGACTCAGTGGAAGACAAAATCTGAAGCCAGGTCCCCAGAGCTCACACATTAACATAGACATGGGTCAAAACACATCACCAGTAGTACAAGTGGCCAGTTCTCCCTGTAAAGAAAACATGTGGTCCTATAACCAGCAGGAACCATTTGGCTTTTGAAGTGCTGGTCTTTCCAGGACTATAGCATACTATTGAGTACCCATTTCTTCTGAAATGATGCATTCCTTTCTAGAGGAAGGATGGAGAGGGAGAAGGGAGTCTGTAAGGCTGAGAAATCTAATGAGGTGTGTAAGGGGAAAGAAGTTGTGAATGTTTTGATATTTGCAAGGCCCCTCCCAAAGGATAAACAAAAGTACTAAGTGTTGCTGGAGAGAGCAGAGTCCTTAGAGAGGCTGCGTGCAAGCTGGGTAAAGAGCTCCAGGAACTCAGCTTTTGCGAGTGCTCCCTCATGCTGGGCTGGGCCTTTTGGTGATGAGGTTGCCTTTGAGTCATACATATTCATGTAAGGTAAGGCTCATCCATGCATCCATCAAGCTATCCTGAGCTGGAAAGTTGGACGTGCAGATCAGAGCAAGCCAATGCACTGGCCAGCATCAGGAGACCGAAGACACCACAGGCCCTTATTTGAAGCTTTGCAAAACCTGAGTGGCCCAGAGTGGAGAGGATCCCAAGAGGCAGGAAGAAACCCTATCTCCAGGTCTAAGATCTTGTCTCCCGGACCTGTGAAGGCTCTGTAAGGGGTCATTGAAGTCCTCTGTGGTGGGAAAAATGAAGATAAAGGGAGGAGGGGAAAGATGGTTGAACTGATATCCAAGTTTTATACACAGGAAATTCCTGCCGTTCCCCACTCAATCCTCCAGCCCAGTCTCTCTTCTCCACCTCTCCACCTAATTGTCACGAAGACTGTGACTGAATTTATACATCTGACCATCAGTCAAGGAGAGGCCCAGCACAAGGTGCTTTGGGACACTGCTTTCCATTTGGGAGAAGGACAGAGGCTCTCTCTATTGGGCCCCATGAAGCTCTAAAGTATAGACAGGGCTGGGTTTATTTATTTATTTATTTTTAATTTATTTATTTATTAAGGAGTTCTGCCTCCTCCCCGCAACCGCCTCCCATTTCCCTCCCCCTCCCCCGATCAAGTCCTCCCTCATCTGCTGGAAGAGCAATCAGGGTTCCCTGACCTGTGGGAAGCCCAAGGACCGCCCACCTCTATCCAGGTCTAGTAAGGTGAGCATCCAAACTGCCTAGGCTCCCCCAAAGGCAGTAAGTGCAGTAGGATCAAAAACCCATTGCCATTGTTCTTGAGTTCTCAGTATTCCTCATTGTCGGCTATGTTCAGCTAGTCCGGATTTATCCCATGCTTTTTCAGACCCGGGCCAGCTGGCCTTGGTGAGTTCCCAATAGAACATCCCCATTGTCTCAGTGTGTGGGTGCACCCCTCCCGGTCCTGAGTTCTTTGTTCATGCTCCGTCTCCTTCTGCTCCTGATTTGGACCTTGAGATTTATGTCTGGTGCTCCAATGTGGGTCTCTGTCTCTGTCTCCTTTCATCGCCTGATGAAGGTTAATATTCATGAGGATGCCTATGTGTTTGTCTTTGGATTCACCTTCTTATTTAGCTTCTCTAGGAACATGAATTATAAGCTCAATGTCCTTTATTTATGGCTAGAAACCAAATATGAGTGACTACATTCCATGTTCCTCTTTTTGGGTCTGGCTTACCTCACTCAGGATAGTGTTTTCTATTTCCATCCATTTGTATGCAAAATTCAAGAAGTCCTTGTTTTTTACTGCTGAGTAATACTCTAATATGTATATATTCCATATGGATTAAAGACCTCAATATCAGTCCTAACACACTGAACCTGATAGAAGAGAAAGTGGGAAGTACTCTACAACACATGGGCACAGGAGACCACTTCCTACGTATAACCCCAGCAGCACAGACATTAAGGGCATCATTGAATAAATGGGACCTCCTGAGACTGAGAAGCTTCTGTAAAGCAAAGGACACTGTCACTAAGACAAAAAGGCAATCCACTTACTGGGAGAAGATTTTCACCAACCCCGCAACTGACAAAGGTCTGATCTCCAAAATATATAAAGATCTCAAGAAACTAGACTGTAAAAGGCTAATCAACCCAATTATAAAATGGGGCACTGAGCTGAACAGAGAATTCTCAACAGAAGAACTTCAAATGGCCAAAAGACACTTAAGGTCATGCTCAACTTCCTTAGCGATCAGGGAAATGCAAATCAAGACAACATTAAGATACCATCTGACACCTGTCAGAATGGCTAAAATCAAAATCACTAATGATAGCCTTTGCTGGAGAGGCTGTGGAGAAAGGGGTACACTCACCCATTGCTGGTGGGAATGCAAACTTGTGCAACCACTCTGGAAAGCAGTGTTTCGGTTTCTCAGGAAATTCGGGATCAACCTACCCCTGGATCCAGCAATACCACTCTTGGGAATATACCCAAGAGAGGCCCTATCATACAACAAAAGTATATGCTCTACTATGTTCATGGCAGCATTGTTTGTAATAGCCAGAACCTGGAAACAACCTAGATGCACTTCAACGGAAGAATGGATGAAGAAAGTATGGAATATATACATATTAGAGTATTACTCAGCAGGGCTGGGTTTATAATCGGCACTGGCTCCTGGAGGATGAGATGATCTGTCAGTTGTTAAAATGTTTGCATAAAGGTATGAATTCAATTCCCAGAACCTATGTAGAAAGCTTCATATGATGGAACATGCTGGAATCCCAGTTTTTGGGAGACTGGTGAATCCTGGGGCTCACTGGGCAAACAACCCCAGATCCCAGTGAAAGAACCTGTCTCAAAAACCCCAAGGTGGGTGACTCCTGGGGACTGCATCTGATTTGACCTCTAGTCTACACACATATACCACTCTGGGTCCTTTCAGCACACACCCACAGACCAGCACACAGGAATCCTCTCCCTGGGACACCATTTTCTCTGCTACAGTATACAGTTTCACCCAGAGCATGGGGATGTGAGGGGATGACCACTTTGCTATGTTGCTCATCCCAGGGCTGCTGGGCACTACTTGCCATATCATGTATCATCTTTCCCACAGATGAGGGAATGGGAGACAGTGTGCTAGATTCCCATGACTTGGGAGATGTCCAAATGTTTGTCTCATACGGTTTCTAGTTTGTTCTTTCCATTTGTCAGGCCTCTGAGGATATTGCAGACCTGATAGTTCTCTTCTCTGCCATGTGCTCGTGGAGTGTAGGGGAAAAGAGACCCCTTGATAGCAGGAGCATGTGGTGTGAGGAATACAGTGATTGGTGAGGCATGGGACACCCTGGGCAGTGGAAGGCAGCCTCATTGCATCGTCTGGTGCCTGTGATTAATGGAGGAAGGCATGCCGGGAGGAATGACATTTAAGCTAAACTGAACCCTGAAGATGCTGCATGGTCTTTCTCTGGAGAAATGTCAAAAAATGGCTACTCATTCAATAAGGCACCAACTACAGCCCAAACTAATGACTCCATTTGAGTGTAGCTTGGTGAACCAATAAGTTCTTCAAGCTTAGTTACAGAGAGTGGTTGGGGGTTATTTGTAGCCACAGGGGTGACCCCAATATAGCCAAACCCCCAGAAAATCCCATCTTGCCTTGGATGATGATTTATCCAATTCTGAGGTCATCCTTCTCCCTTTTGGTTAACTTTTCACCCATATGCTTTAGCATCTTCTAAGACCACATGAAGCTGGAGCAGAATTAGATGCCATTGGATGCCAGGTGCAAAAGAGAAAGGCTGGAATCAAAAGTGAGGATCCGATGACCCTCCTCAAAAACCCCTACTATGAAGGCCTGACACCGAGGGTCTCTCGTGGGTGACCACAGCGGCTCTGATGAAGATGGCAATGGCTCCAGAAGGTGACATTTGATAACAAATGGGTGAGGGGGAATTATCCAAGTGATGTGGGGATAAAATGATGAAATTTGGAGAGAAAGATTGCACACACTTGGAGCAGAATAGGGAGAAGCACAGCAGTGTGGAATACAAAATACTAAAGGAATTGAGGAAAAATTCAGTGTGGTTCCAGGACACAGTACATGTTCAGACCGGGATAGTGAGACACAGCACAAGAATGCAGCTTGCTGTGCTAAATTTAGCCCTTTGAAGAGAAAGAACTATGGTTTTGTTCTCTTATGAGTTAGTTGACCAGCTCAGGGCTGAACCTAAATGCTTAGAGTTTAATGTTTGAATGCACAAAACTCATGAGGGTAAAGAATGGCAAATACCCATAGAAGTCCCTAAAAATTATCAAGCCTTTTATTATTGAGCTAGGGCTTAGCAAAACAATGTTTTATGTTCATGTGTGTTGTGTGTACATGTGAGTGTATGTGTGCACATGTGTGTGAGTGCATGTACAAATGTGTGCATTTGGAGGCCAGAGGTTGATGCTGAATGTCTTCCACAACTGCTTTCCACCTTACATACTGAGGCAAGGTCTCTCACTAGAACCCCAGAGCTCAAGGACTTGGCTAGTCTAGCTAGCCAACTTGCTCCAGGGATCCTCTGTCTCAAAATCTCACATAGAGTTTGGAGGTGGGGTAGTATACCTACTGGATATTTACATGGGTACTGGGATTTGAACTTTGGGCCACATAGTCCCTCAGCAAATGTTACCTCCCGAGCCATGACCGCAGCCCAAAGACAACATCAAAAAATCATATGGCATTGGGTGCAAGTGTTTGCTGATGCTGACTCTTGTGGTTGGGGAAGGATTTTCCTGTCCCTCTGTGAATCTTACCCTTTCCTCACATCTCTGATATGTTCTGAGAGGTCAGTAGTCCCAGTTGTCAGCTTTCTCCTCCAGCTGTCACCTGCTTATTCCTGTAAGCTGTCCCCCCAGGGGGACTGGAGGGTCTCCTGAGCACTGTGTGAAGATTTGGAAGTTTGAATTGGAGAACCCGTCATGCCAATGGGGTCAGAAAAGGCATCAACACCAGGACTGAAGTCACATTATCCTGCCTCAGTCTGGTTTCCTGTCGCAGGAATAAAATTTGGTAGCGACAACCATGGGGAGGGTCACAGGTCACAGAGCTACAGGGGTAGAGCCTTCTAAGCTGTAGACTCGGAGCTGGAGGATCTGGGCATTGTCCTGCTGGGCTTCAGCCTTGCTTTGGTCCAGGATTTCCTCATTATGTCCCCATCCCTCTCTTTTGGACAGGAATGTATACTCTGTGCCATTATATGTGAGAATTACATAAGTTCTCCTTTTATTTTACAGTTAAGAGATTGCCTCGAGTCTCAGAAGAAATGCTGAACTTTGAGCTTTTGAAGTTTTGAGCCTGAGAAAGACTAAGGGAGATTTCAAAATCAGATTAAATGCATTTTGTATTATGATATGGCCACAAGCCTGTTGGGATGTACTAGTTTGAATGATAATGTCCCTGTATGATTTAAATGAGAATTGTGGTATTTGGTCCCCAGTTGGTGGCACTGTTTGGGGAGGTAATGGAACCTTCAGAAGTGTGTTACTGGGGGCGACTGTATGTTTTCCAGTCTTGCCCATCTTCAGTGTGCTTTCTCTGCTTCATGGGTGCACATGAGGATGTGAGCTCTCTGCTTCTGGCTTCTGTTGCTTGCTCCCATTCCCCCCACCCCAGCATGATGAACTCATTCCTCTGGAACCATAAGTGCAAATAAGCTTTCTTTTGCAAGTTGCTTTTGGGCATGGTATTTCATCAAGCAATAGAAAATTAATGAATACAGAGCAGAGGAATTTGTTTTCGAGCAGGATTCAGGTTCCAGTCTATCACAGCAAGGTGGGCACAGCAGTAAGAGCTTGGGGAGTTGGTTATATCACATCTATTATCAGGACAGACAGCAGTGGATGCCTGTGTGCTGTGACCAGCTTCCTTCTTCACGCATGCAGTTCAGAATCCCTTGCCTAGGGAATGTTGCTGCCCACAAGTGGTGGGTCTTCCCACATTAACACAATCAATATACCCCACCTGCACCCCAATACTTGACCACAAGGTGACCTAATCTAGACTCTCACTGAGAGTCCTTTTCAGGTGATTCTAGACCCTGTCAAGTTGACGATTAAAACAATAGTATCACCACTGATCTTTATGGTCAGGGACCCTTCCATTGCCTGCATGCCCAAATGCACACACATCTGCTCTGAGCACAGCGTGGTCTTCCTCCTCTCTAGTCTTTTTCAGTGATGCTCTCTACTTCCCTCTTGTTTCTTTTCTTCACGTTTTCAGTCATTTTCCCTAATGAAACTCTCAGGCAGAACTAATCCGCCATCAGCTTAATTAATCAACATTTGGCAGTCTCTAACTACATTCTCTGGTCCAGATGACTTGTGACAACTTTCTTAATACAAAACCGAAACATCCACAGGGAAGGTGGTGGCTCCTCCCAGCTCTTTAATTTATCTCATATAGTTTAATAAAGTTCCAACAAACCTTTCACCCTCAGGTATGAAAGAAATCATCTTGCTACCAGAAAATGTCATTATTTTATTTTTAACACAATTGGGGGGGTGTCTGTGTGGTCTGGGTGTGCTCTAGGCAAGAGCTCTTCCTGTTTGGAGGCCATCTAACTCTCCCAGGAAGCCAGGCAGTCTGGTTCTTGGATCATCTGGGCTCAGGAGACTGGTCCTCAGCCAAGGAGATCCAGGCAGCCCCTGTGTCTCCAGTCTTCATTCAGAAAGATTCAGGACGAGAACTTCTCACTTTCTTCCTATGCATCACTTTCTCGTCACAGAGTGTTTCCACCTGCTGATTGCCCTCCTCTCACACAGCATCCTTGGCATTAGGGGACTGGCTGAGTCTGTGTCCTGCTGGGCAACCGAATTGCCCAGACTGGATAAAATAGAAGCAATGGGAGTTCATTTCACTTGTATTTGTTTGAGGGTCTACATCTGGTGAGGGTTCTTTTCTCTTTCAGAGTTATATAAGGCCATTTAGATGCAAATACATGTCTTGTTGCTGTTGTTTTCTGGGACAAAGTCTTTCTATGTAGTTCTGCTTGCCTGGAACTTTCGGCGTAGATCAGGTTAGCCTCAAATAGACATCCACCTACCTCTATGTCCAAAGTGTTAAGAACAGAGATGTGTAGCCTAGCCATGAATGCATATAATGTATGGTGAGCATATTTTACCCTAGACCCAACCCCCTTCCTCTTACCCAGCCCCGTCCTCTTATCCAGCTCCCTTCCTCTCACTGGTCCTCTGTCGCCCCAGACATTCATGTCATCAGTATCACACTGTGTCATGTCATTGTGTGTACCAATAATAGCCAGGGGCCACAGATAAGAAAAAAAAAAACATGTGATGTTTGTCTTTCTGAGACCGACGTCATTGGCAAGGACATTGTTGAATCTTACACGATGGAGAACAGACAGACAGCACAGGACATGAAGGAGATCCACCAGAAAAGACTTTCCTGAAGCGTCCTGTGTAAGCTGGGCCACCAGGGTCCTCCCAGGGCCTTAGGTTGAATGAAGATGCAGCCTTGTTCTGAGCAGGGAAATAACATGTGGAGGCCCGAAGGGCAGAGAAGCTACTCATTGCAGACAGCCTTGAAGGACACTAATGTGGATGGAGTCTGCTTGAGAAGACAAATGTGACTGTAGTGGAAGGCCTAGGGGTCACCAGGGACAGGAGGGAGGGGCAGGGAGCCTGACCTGGTTGGGGATGGAGGCTGGACCAGGTTGAAGCAAGTGGGCCTTGAGGACACAGAAGTAAATGCTGTTGAGATAGTGAAAATACAGAATTGATTCTGAAAGTGGGCACCCCTTAAACCTTATACACCTCAGGTGCCTCACCCTAGGAGTGATCTCATAGCTCTGGGTTGAGCATCTTGCACCCATGACTTGGGTAGGTCCTTTCCTTCTCCTATCTTCCTCTCCTTCTTTCCCTTTGCCTGAACTTTAATCAGTGTTAAAACTTTTTCTTTGTATATACAGGTGTGTGTTGGGGGAAGGTTTGCATGCACACATGTATGAAGGTCAGAGGTTAACTTCAAATGTTGTTTCTAGGGAAGTATGCACCTCAATTTCTTTTTGGTTTTTTGTTTGTTTATTTTTGATTTTTCAAGACAGGGTTTCTCTGTGTAGCTTTGGAGCCTGTCCTGGAACTCACTCTGTAGACCTGGCTGGCCTCGAACTCAGGGATCTGCCTGCCTCTCCCTCCTGAGTGCTGGGATTAAAGGCGTGGGGTGTGTGCCACGGTTCCACTGATCTCCACCACCCCCACTGAGCTCCACATAGGGTTTTTTTTTTTTTTGAGACAGGGTTTCCCTGTAGCTTTTGGAGCCTGTCCTGGAACTAGCTCTTGTAGATCAGGCTGGCCTTGAACTCACAGAGATCCGCCTGCCTCTGCCTCCCGAGTGCTGGGATTAAAGGCGTGCGCCACCACCGCCCAGCTCCACATAGGTTTTTGAGACAGCATCTTCTACTGAGCTGCAGCTCACGAATCAGGCCAGTGAGTCCCTGGTGTCCACCCACCTGTCTCTGCCCCTCACCCCTGCCCTGCACTGGGATTACAAGCACATCTTTCTGATGCAAGTCTGGAGATTGAACCCAGTCCTCAGGCGTGTGCAGCAAGCACACGACTAAGCAAGCTCTCCCCATCCTGACATGGAAAACACAACGTCTGTGGCAAGGATGGGAGTAGATATTCTGGGCAGAGGTACAAACCGGAATAGAGAAGAACACCCGTGATTGTGACAATGCCACTCTTGCCCCATCAGTACCCCACAGCACAACTGGAGCATTGCCAGTGGAGAGACTCTTCTGAGCCTTTGGCCTCCCGAGTTTCTGCTGGGGCTTTACCATGCTGCCCTGGTGGCTGATCTGTAGTCTCCTGCCCCTCTGCTAGTGGAACTGGTACCCCATGGCTCACCTCCCCCATCATGAATCATACCACTGAACTGTTCAGTGGCCACAGCATGGGGCAAATGAGGGGACTGCCACTAGACATCCATCCCAAGTGCCCAGGGATCACTCCAGAAGGGCAGCCTAGCTGAGCCCTGTGCAACCTGCGGAGAACCCTGGGTTGGCTGACTGCCTTGAATTGCACTCTCAGAGCTTGGTGGGCGGATGTCAGCTAGCCCGTGAAAGATGGAGGAGTGTTTAATCTAATTTTTAAAACATATTTATTGTTTTGTTTGATTATAAAATTAACAAATGTAGGCAGCAAATTTTTCTAACAATACAGAAATGCATAATAAAGAAAGTTCCCATCATACAACTTAATGTGAAATTATATATAAAATGGAAGGCATCCCATAACTCAAGAAATAACTGTGCTGAAAATTCGGTTTATATTTTTTCCACTTTTTCTGTGCATATTTTATCATATAAATATGTAATTACTTTTAACAAAGTGAAATACTGCATGTGATACTCTGTGACTTGCTTTGTTTCTTAACAATGCATCATAGAGACAACATAGAAATGTCATGGGATATAAATGAAGCTCATTTTTTTTCAGTGACTGAATAGCATTCCAGTATGAGCATGCCACAAATCATCCAGCTGATCACTTATTGATAAGCACTGCCAGTTTCTCCTCCTGGGGCAAACATGCTGCAGTGAAAACCCTTCACCACACATGACATGGCCCCATGCTGATATTCTGCAGTTCTTAGAAGAAGAATGGCCGGATTAAAAGCTATGCACATTTGACAATTGAATGGATCTTGGGATCTCACCGGATTGTACTCTTAATGGCTGGTGCAACTTATACTTGTATTCACAATGTGCTGGATTTCCATCACTTTTGCCAATGAGATACCATTAATCCTTTCCATAAATTTAAATATTTAAAGGGGGAAAACATTACTCTCTTCCCTCATGGAGGGAGACTACTATGTGTTTCTTTCACAATTATATGGGATTGGCCCCCAGATAGGAAAATCTTCCTTGTCCTGTTTGCAGTCTGGGAGGATTGGGTGATGGGCCACTAAAGCAGAACTCTGCAGCAATGTAGTCAGTAGGGATTTATTTCATGGTTTGACTGGTTCATGGACCCAACTTGGCTTACAGTTTCAATATTCCAGCCTCAGTCTGGGCCCATGGAAAGACAGACTGTGGAGGCTTTGGGAGTGTGTTTGCCTCATGGGTAGGAGTTTTGTAGTCAAGATCCTCACTTCCTCCCTGGTTGCAACTGATGCTCACACTTGGCTGCTAAGGCCTTCCTGGTCCTCTCTCACATTCCAACTGACTTCTTCAAAGCATGCAGGAAGTTCTTTCTCCACTTGGCTGAGATAGAGGTGACAGATAGCACAAAGCTGCGAGTGTATGGTTGTCTTTGTTCATAGGTAACCTGATCAGAGCCCACGATTTCTTTTCTAAGAATCACCCACTTGGGAGAGGCAGTCTGCGTTTGACCTCAAGGTAGGACTTTTTGGGTGGTAAAGGCTTAGAAACCCGTCCCTGGAGCTCTAAAGGACCCAACCTGCATCACTGCCTCAAGATTGTGAGAAACTCCCAATCCACACGGCTGCCTCCAGGAATTGTGGGAAGCTCATCAATAGATGGGGAACTTGGGAGAAGAAAAACTTCTGTCTTCTTTTAGGGGACAGGTCATCCATAGTCAGATGCCCATGCACTCACATACATGAAACGCCTGCCCAAGAACCCTCCATGCATAAGTGGGTATGGGCACATACACAAAGCTTATACATATAAATCTGTGCCTACAATATATCCAACAGCATCTCCACCCCCAGCAAAAATTAGCACGGTGGCTCAGACACTCATACTATTGCAAGCAAGCCTCTTCTGAATCACGGGGAAGCTAGACATAGCCTTGGGCTGCGAATGGGGGCCCAGGCAGATGGTTTGAGAGGGGCTTCAAGTACAGAGGTGGTTGTGGGGCTGAAGCAGAAGAAAATGGGACAGGTTAAAGGGGCCACCACATCTCCTCTAAGGAAGAAGGCAGGAAAGAGGGCGGCAGTGGGCCTCTGGTTTCTAGACGCTGAGAGCTATCATGAGCAGGACAACTGTGTGCAGGACTGTCTCCGTGAAGCCATTTTGGAAATGTTGCATCTTCTTGGGAGACATTGTGTTCGCAGTTTTACAAGTGAGACATCATAGGTCTCAGCATTAGTAACTTGCTCCAGATGACAGAGGTCAGGAGCTCAAGGAGGGCTACTCTGAAACCATATGCTGTCATCTGAGTTGGCTAATAGTGGGGGACATTTAGGTGGGCCTCTGCACCCAGAAATACTATACATTCCTCGGAACAAGAAAAAGGGCAGGGGAGTGACGGAGGTGGGTAACAGACCATCTGTGAATGGTCCCTGAGTGACCAGGCATGAGTGGGGAAGACAACCCGGTGACAGGTTGACAAGATTTCTCAGCACAATGGCTATGTCAGCTCCTCCCTTTGTATGGCACCAGACAATGTGCAGAATGGAGCTTTTTAAAATGCCAGAGTAAGTGATTATCTTTTAGGAGGGACACCAGTTGGCCACTCAAAGGATCCATCATTGTGCCCAGAACACGTCTATAGCACAAGGGATGCTCTGCCTCTTCCCTGGCCTCTGCACGCATGCTCCCATGTGCACACACACAGACAAGCACACATATAGTCACACAGAGCACACACATACAGGCATACATGGACAAGCAACACATGTATGCATAATCACACACAGAGACACGTATATACACAGACAAGTGCACACATTCACACAAAAGCTACACATTCTCATCCATGGACCCCACTCACATAAAGACAGACAAAGACTGGGGAGATGGCCCAGTGCTTCAGAGTGCTGCTACTCTTGCAGAAGACCTGATTTGGTTCCCAGCACCCATGTTGGGACGCTCACAACCAGCTATAACTACAGCTCCAGGGGATCTGATGCACTTTTCTAGCTTTTGAAGGCACCTACTTACATGTGTGACTGTATACACACGCACACACACACACACACACCAAGGCAGAAGCAGAGGCATAAACATATACATATCACATTGACACATTTACACAGACACATGTATATAACATGCACAGACACACATGTGCACAAAGACTTACTATTGGGATCCATAAAGATGGATAGAAGAACAGTGGCAGAGAGATCATGACTGCCGGAGACAAACTGCTGTGTCATCAGAAAACACAAAGATGGGAATCTTCAGCATCCATTCTCACCCCCCCCCCTCCACCGCCACCGCCAAAGCAGCTCGTGCAAACTCTGAGCTCTGGCCCAGAGTGCTGGCCTTCCTAGATAGGAACCATTGGCGAAGCCTTTTTTATTTTGTTCTGTTTTGTTTTGGGAACTCTGTAGCCGAGTTTGGCCACAAAGTCACGGTGATTCTCTTGCCTCGATTCTCGAGTGCTGAAATTACAGGCAGGAGCCCCTGTAAGGCTTTTGACCTAGAGATTTAGTTTTGTGCTGTGAGATATGGACAGGATGACTCCTACAGAGTGAATCTCGGGCTTGGCTGAAGTGACGAACATGAGAGCACACTTAGGAATCTTCAGCATCTGCCGTTCCCATGGAAAACCAGCAGTGACAACGAGTGCAGCGGTATGTGGCAGGCGTCAGCTGTGGAGACTCTGGGAATCCTGGAGGAAGCAGTCTGCACCACTGTGTTGTCTGCTTAGGTTACTTCTTAGAACACAGCTCCTTCCTGGCATCTCAGCCAAGCTGTCTGACCCAGCGGCACATGGAATCTCTCCTGGCTGCATACTTCCCTACCACAGCTTCCCCTCCAGGGACAAGTGCAGGGCAGGATCTTGCTAATTAAAGGTTTATCTTCTCGGACAGCCTGCCTGGTGTCTTCAACCAATGTGCCTTCTACTCTCAGCTTCCCAGCCTGGGTGGCCTCTTGAGGACTCAGTCTGTCATCAGGTTGTCACCCAGGTCCCCAGGCTGTTGTTCTGAGAAAGAAACAAGGGGGGCTAGCACAGATCCTTTGCGGTACTCTCACGCTGTCCATGAACTTGCCGGCTTGCTCAGTCAGCAGAAGTACACAAGCATTTGAGACTCCAAACTCGCCAAGCTCTGCAATGGGCTCCAGTTGCTGCCACCAAAGGCGTGACTCTGACTTTCAAGGAGCACCAGGATACTAGGCAGGCAGGTGTGTGTGTGTGTGTGTTATAATAAATGGAGAGAGGGTGGAGCCAGCAGCCACTTCATCAAGTATTTAGAGGCCTAAGGGTCTCAGATGGGCCAGTTCTGTTCCCAGCTGAACAGCAAGTCCTTTCAGGTAGACACTGCACGTTTTGATCCAGCTCCGTGTGACTCGGTAAACAGGAAATGTCCAATGGAGGATTCCATGAAGTTAATCTTGATTATCAACCTGATTAGATCTGGGATCAACTAAGAGACGTGCCTGTGAGTGGATCTATGAAGGCAGTGTCAGGAAAGATTAGCTGAGAGGAGACCCTTGCCTAGAGTAAGTGGAACCCTCTGGTGACTGGCCCGGATCAGTGTGCTTTTTTTGCCTGCCTTCATGTCTTGGTGGTGAGTACATCTATGCCTGCTGCTTCTGCTGCTGCTGCTGCTGCTGCTGCTGCATCCTTTAGTGTCAGACTCTAGCTTTCAATTCCAACACAGACCAAGGGCTGGGACTCCAGGAATCCTCTTCAGCACCAGATTGGGACTGCTGAGGCACTATGGAATGAACAGCTATTGGGTTTTCTGCTTCTCCAGCATGTTGGACTTGGCAGCCCCTACTGGTTGTAAGCCATTCTAGTAAATAATATTCCTACCCTCTCTCTCTCACCGCTTCTCTCCTCTCCTCTCTTCTCCATTCCTTTGGTTTGGGGCCTTGAGAGAACACTGCCTAATAGATGTACTGTCTTGTTTCTTAAGAAGAACTCAAAGAGTCAATCAAGAGACTCTTTCCTGCCCTGCAGTCTAAGAAGGGAGAGAGATATCCCTATGAGAGCCTGGGGGACACTGAGGGCTTGGGGACAGAAGGTGGAGTGAGGAGAGTTAGGTGACAGCTTGGAGCAGTCAGGGATGTTTCCAGAGGAATGGTGTCTAACAGGCCTGTAAATGTCAGCAAGGAGGAGGGCGAGAAAGTTGGTCTTCATAAGTAGGAGGGCTGGCGTTTGGTTTGTGAAGTTGCAAGATCTGAAAATCAGTTCTAAACTAACCATAAAATAGACGAGGCAGTGCTGTCAGGCCTAGGGGCTGCCTGCATGTTTACATCTGTAAACTATGGAGAGAATTAAGCAGTAACTAATCACACCCACTGCTTTCTGACACTAACTGGGGACAAGTCTCTTCCATGTTGATGCTATTTGCATATTTTACATACACTAATCTATCATCTTTATAGAACAAGAGGTCAAGTTTGTTCTAGTTCTCCAAAAAAATCTAAGGCACAGAGAAGCAAAATAACCAGCTTGAAGACACACAGCTAGGAAGCAGTAGAGGCAAAGATTTGAACTTGGTCAGTTTAGCCCCAGAGTCCACACACTGAGTGGTGCCTTGTGCTCAGGGGGAAGATGCTGTCAGGGCTTGTCTGTGTCTGTTGTCATTACCTCCATCTTGGTGACAGAGCCCCGAATTCATCTGAGTGCCGCATCCAAGACTACAGGGGCAGTTCCTATTAGTTTAGGCCAATTCTGGACATCTGACTCCCTTGACTGTCATTGGCTTAGAAGTAGAACATGATGGTGAATCCCCATAACGGAACAGAGGCAAGATGGTGGTTCTAGGCCAGCCTGGCCTACATAGCGAGGAGATCCAGTCATAGTCTGATTTCCATGGTTTGAGGTCATTGAGTGTCCAAGAGGTCGCTTGAATGTAGCAGCCATCTTTGGACTAGAGGGAAACTGAACCATAGGCTGGAGAGGAGAACTGGAAGCAAGCTGATTCTGAGATAGTCAAGAGACGGGGCTGCTGCTCTGGGCATCCTGTCCAAGGCTGCCAGTGAGCCAGGTGAAATGAACACTCCTGCTTCTCCTTGAATCTCAAAGCATTCTCTAGGCTCAAGAAGACACATGGGGTCTTCTTCTTAGACAGCAGCAACTAGGGTGGACCCTCAGGACCCAGTCAGATCCTTGAGAGAGCTTCACTGCTCTGCCTTAGAATCCAGGACCTGGGGGGTGCGGGCAGTGACCTAGTTTCATATCTGCTACTGTGATCAAAAATCTTGACAAAAGACAAGTAAAGAGGTAGAAGCGTTTATTTTAGCTCACAATTACAGGCTGCAGTCCATTGCTGTGCAGAAACCACAGCAGCGGGAACTTGACACCAGTCTCATCACCACAGATGAGAGCAGAGAGAAATGAAAACATGCTTGCTTGCCCTGCATACCCGGCTCGCCACACTCAGACAATCCAGGACCCCTCCCTAAGGAATGGCGCCTCCCACAGTAGGTGGGTCTTCCCAAATCAATTAACAATCAAGACAGCCAGGAGCAAGCCTGGCCTAGCCAGTCCCTCATCAGGACCCATTCCAAGGTATTGTGCCAAGCAGACAATTAAAACCAATTAGACAATTAAAAACCATTTACTGTGTGAGCTGTCCTTGTTCTTCCCTTCTCGGAGTCTTAGTTTTCATCTTTGTCAAAAGAGCATGTTCCTTAAGGCCATCCCAGATCTCTGGTTCCCTGATGGCTTTTCATCTGTCTAGATCACTAAGTGACTTTATGAAGTGGGGGTGGTAGGAACAAAAGTTGAGAAGAAGTTTGAGCTATTTATTCCAGTAATGGCCTTTTAAAAGCAGATTCATTTTTTATTTATGTGCATGTATATAAATGCCATGTATGTGCAGGTACCCGGGGAGTCCAGTGAAGAGCGTCAGAACCCCTGGAGCTGAAGGAGTTACGGCGGTTGTGAGCACCTGAGAAGGAGGCTGGGACTGCCCTCAGATCTTCAACAAGAACAGCAACAGTCTCTTATCCGCTGAGTCGGCCTGCGACCACCTTTCTGTTCTTGAGAAAACTGTTTTCAGCTGGGAGAAGTTACATAATCTATGGTCCTAGTATCTGGGAAGCTGAGACAAGAGGACTAGAGCTCAAGAACATCTTCAGTTATGTGGATTCAAAGCCAGATCACTATTTAAGACCCTGTTACACACAAAACAAAAACAAAAGCAGCACTGGGACTAGGGAGATGGTTCAGCCAGGAAAACACTTACTTTGCAAGAATGAGGACCTGAGTTTGATCCCCATCCCCGTGAAAAAAGTTGGGCAGTGCGAGGGAGTTAGAGACAGGAGCAACCATGGGTTCTCTGGCTGGTCAACCTCGCCTATTTGCTGAGATCCAGGCCAGTGAGGGGTGCTATCTTTAAAAATAAGATGGAGGGTTCCTGAACAATGATGCCTAGGTATGAATGGACCTCCAAATGCAATCTGGAAGGCTGTGGGTGTGTGGGTATGTAGTTGTGTGGGTGTGTGGGTGGGACTATTGTCTTACTTTCACAACCAAAGCAACAGCTAGACCAGACAACAATGTGTGATGTTCTTCGTGGCTCCTTCTTTGTCCTATACCCCCTCCCTACCTTTTACATATTTTTAGATGTTGCCCCTTTGGTGTTGCATCTGCCCCTTGCTTGTTCTTGCCCCTCACTACTCTACTTCCATCCAGGATATCCCACTGACGACCTGCTCATCCTATACATGTGCTAATATCAATTCTCCCCATTTGAAATTCCAGGGCACCCATACTAGTATCTTCCAAGTGGATGGGTACCACATAAATGTCAGAAAGTCAATCCCATTTAACAAATTCACACTGAACCATAAATGGCTACTAAGTTTGTTTTGCTGAGATGGCATTTTCATATCTTCCTTCCTTTTCTCCTTCCTTCTCTTCTCTTCATTTCTGTCACTTGAACACTGACTACACCAAATTATTCTTTATTTGTTAACAAATGTCAGGTACTATAACAAAAACAAAAAGACCACATTCTTTCGGGGTAAAATAAAATGTGGAGATGGTAGAATTTGAGACATGGTCATATTTTTCTTTGATTTTATAAACCTAAAAATTATTCTATAGAGTCATTCTATAAGCTTATAGAAGTGCAGCATGGGTTCTCAGAATAGGAACATATCCTGGTGCTGACACCTAGGCTAGCTGGAATGGAATGAAAGCCAGTGGGTAGCTGTGAGAGCCTCCTAAGGAAGCAGCGGTTATCACAGCAGGAAAGCTAGCTTGCTGTGCTTGTTTGGTTTTTGTTAGCTTGACAGGAGATGGGGTCAGCTGAGAAGAAACCTCAATTGAAAAAATCCTTCTATCAGATTGGCCTGTGTGAATGTCACTGGGAGATTGTTTGGATTGTTAATTGATGTAGAAAGGCCCAGTCTACCCTGGGTAGCACCATCCCTAGGCAGGGGGTCCTGAAGTGTAGCTAGCTGAGTATAAGCCAGTCTGCAAGCCAGCTTCCAAAAAGCCCCTTCCATGGTTCCACTGTATTTCTTTGGCTATTAAGTGAATTCCTTGGTCAGTGGAAATGCCATGTGGAATACCAAGCCGACCTGCCTTGACTTTCTCCAATCATGGACCATGACCTGGGATTTTAAGTGGAATAAACCCTTTCCTCCCTCCAGTTGCTTTTGGTTAGTGTTTTATCACAGCAACAGAAAGCAAACTAGAACAGGTGCACACACATACATACATATATATACATATGTGTGTATATAAACATACGTGAATATGCATATACACACATACACACACACCAGGAATGTAAAGAGTTGCAATACTAGAAAGAAAGGACATGAGCCATGAGACAGGGCAAAGACAAGAGAAAGGAAGAGATTATAGCCCTCAGTCTGCTCTGCAGCAGACACCGTAGCTTTGAGCTTGATTTAGATGCCCGTGCTGAGGGACATAGCAGCCCCACTGGCAGACGCGGCATCACCAGTGGCCCAGAGATAGAAAGGCATGAGTGGGTTTGAGAGATGGAAAATAACCCTGTTGGGCCAGAAAGCTGAGCTGGCAAGAATTATAGACTGGGTTTGTCCAAACATAAGTGTGGGTACAGAATGCATCCTGGTGGGGGTGGCTTTAACTTTCCAACGGCCACTTGCCTGATTGGGCAGGGATGTCCTGACAGTGGTGCCTTGGAGACATGGCCCTCAGACTGGATGCTCTGCAGACAAGGTGCCAGGCAAGCCATGGACCAAAGCTGCAGGGGATCACTGTGTGTCTGTTGGGGCTGGGTTTTCATTGGCAGATAAGATTTTAAAACGTCGCTCTTGTAAAATACAGATATGACTAACTGATCGCATAGAACACAATGTTCCCTCTCTCTTTCTCTTCTTCCCTTCCTCTCTTTTTTCATGTTAGCTAAAAACAAGAGCCTTTGAAAATGGACCATTTTTGCATACAGCTGGAAGGAAGTGAAGTCAAAATGTTTAATAGCCAATGGAAGCAGAGGCAGAGCAGGGGTTTGGAAGACCCTCCCTCACCACACACACACACACACACACACACACACAACACACACACACACCCCTCAGGTTCATTTATTTGCTAGCAATGGAGAGGACTCCTAGAGATGTTGGCGAAGCAGCCTGAGAGGCCCCTGGGGGACTCAGGACAGCAGTTGGTTTGCTTATAAACTTTGGTCCATTATTTCAGTGTTTCAACGACCAGCTGGAGGGCTGGGGATGTAGCTCGGTGACAGAGTGCTTGATGGGAATTCTGAATTCTATCCGCGGTGCCACATAAACTGTGTGTGGTGGTGCATGCCTATTAGCCTGGCACTCTGGAAGTGGCGGCAAGAGGAATGTTGCTTTGGTCAAGGGACGGCATCATGGGGGAGTTAGTCATGTGAGGTTAGGGAGAAGATTCTCCGGGAGAAGACAGGGTTCCCCAGCTTTTGCCGTCACAGTATCCAGCCATCTTCTTGCCCTCACAGATGGCCTGGCCTACCAGATCTAGCCAACACTAGCAAGACCAGGTGACTTCCGTCTCCAAGTGGTGGCCCCTACAACAGTGTTTCCTGCAAGACAACAAAGCCCACTTCACAGACTCACCAGGTTTTACCTATAAGTATTTTTCTTATAAGTAGTACTTCGATAAAAAAACAGACTCCTTGCAATACATCAAGGCTACTTGGACGCATTTGAAATATAATGAGCCTCATAAGGATCTTTTGAAAGAAGAAATAAATGATCTTGGCTTTGCCTCTTGCTGCTCACAGGCAACGATGAATCCCCAGTGCCTCTCCCCAAATCACCAACTCAGGGATAAATTACAATTAGCAATTAGGCTCCTGCTTGGGCCTGCTATGGTCAGGGCTCTGCAGACAGATCTCTCGCTTCTGACTCCGCTGCTGTTCAGGAAGACTGCGCTCAGGCTTGGGGGGGGGGTGCGGAGGGGGAGGCAGCCACACCTAGTCCTTGTGGGATCTCCTAGGCCAATCAGCAGACAGAATTAATCATGGGATCCAGTCACATGTAAGGGTGCTGTGTCAAGTCCAGCTGTTGTGGGGCATAGCAAGGAGTTGGGAGAGCCAAGATATCGCTTGCTTACTATAATCTCAGTGTGTCTTTTAAAACGCTCATACTCACGTGCTCCACCACAGATGGTTCCTGGAAACACGATGCGTAGTGGAAGGAGCCAGAAGGCAAAGGCCACGTAACACATGATTCCATTTATATGAAGTAGCTACAACAGACGCATCCGTAGAGTTGGAAAGTGGATGAGTGGCTTCTGAGGGACAGGCTGTGCGGTGTGTGTTGGCAGCAGGGGTGGGGGTGGGGGGGCAGAGTTTAGGGGTGGGTAGAAAGATCTAAGACCCCAAGACAGGTTCACAATCACGACTGCGCAGGAGGACTAATGGCTGACTAAGGTTCAAACTCTGCTTTGATGTAATCCAGTGAGAGAAGATCCTCCAGACCTCCACAGTTCTAAACATCCCCTGAGGGCCCATGGATAGCCAGGGAGAGCGCCTCCTTGCAGGAGGTGCAAAGACTGCTTGCTGTGTTTACTTGCATAGAAATGGGAATGTCCCACCTCCTACCCTAACGCTCCCCTCCCTCTCTCTTGAAATGCTCAGGGACTCCTTAAAGGGGAGCCTACTCAACTGGGTGCCCCTCCTTTACCAGGCACCCTGGGCTCTGAAGAGCAGCTTTATCCACAGCTGGAAGGAACTTTTCAAACCTCCCTTCCTGATTACTTGCTGTGGAGGGAGGGACCACAGCCTCCCCACCCCACCCCCACTTACACTGTAAGGAAGCCCAGCCCCTTTGGTGCAGCACAGCCGACTTGGGCTGCAGGTGTGTCCAGTCCCGCCCATTTACAGTATTAAGCTTTCTCCGCTGCCCTGCCTGGTTCCCATGGCTTGGCTAAATTACACAGGTAGTAAACAGTAGGTGAATGTCTAGCCTCAGACCCCAAGCTCTGGGCTGGGCGTGTAGCTCAGTAGGTAGAGAGCTTGCCTGGCAAGCATAACGCCTTGGGTTGCATCCCCCAGCACGGCATAATCTGGGTCTGGAGGCGCACATCTAGAATTCCAGCACTGGGGAGAAACAGCACACACAGGAGAGTTAGGAGTTCAAGGTTATGATCCACTATGTGGTGAGCTGGGGGCCTCCCCGGGTACCCTTTGTTGTGAGGCCTCCAGGCAGCCACTCTTCCTCAGGGGTGGGAAATGAGGGTGAGTGAGCACCCCAGTTTTCAGGAGGGGCAGACAGAGGTCCCTGCGGTGGAGAAGGTGACCTCGGAAGAACCGTAGCAGCAGCTGCCTCTCGGGCAGGAGTCCTCCAGAGTTGGCAAGACTTCCGGTGCTGGCTGGCACAGTGTTCATGATTCATGGCCACGCGGGGACTTTATGAGCCTGTGATAAAACAGTAATCATGGGCTGTGAAGTTGACATGAGTTTATGGGCTGCGTGGCTCAGTAGAGTTGCTGGCTTTCTCAGTCTATTCACAGGGCAGCAGCAGTGTTGGCCCCGAATGGAAGCCATGGATGTGGTCCTGGGATGGTGTGACATCTCCAGAATGTACCTCCTAGGATGAGGACAGATAGAGGTTGAGGCGAATGTATAATATCAGGGACTCTGTGTGAGCACATATGTGTGTTGCTTATGTCCATGTGTTTATATGTGTCTATATGTATGTGCATGTGCACATGTGTGTATATACATGTGTGCATTCTCATATGTGAGCATGCGTATATATGAGCATGAGTGCACGAGTGCATACTCATATGCGTGCATGTGAATGTATGACCATGTGTGCATGAATGCATACTCATATGTGTGTATGTGTATGTGTGAACATATGTGCACAAGTGCATACTCATATGTGCATGTGTATGCATGAGCATGTGTGCATGAATGTATACTCATATGTGTGCATGTGTATGTGTGAACATATGTGCACAAGTGCATACTCATATGTGTGCATGTGTATGTGTGAACATATGTGCACAAGTGCATACTCATATGTGCATACGTGTATGTATGAGCATGTGTGCACGGGTGCACACTCACATGTGTGCATGTGTATGTGTGAGCATGTGTGCACGGGTGCACACTCACATGTGTGCAGTGTGTGTGAGAGAGAATGTGTGTCCATGTGCATGGAGGACTTGGGCAGAGGTCTCAGTTAACCACGCTTTCCATTCACAGAGAAGCCTCTTCTCACCTGCCACAACTGTTCTGTCAGCGAATCCATTACCAGACTGGGTCTCCTCCTCACACCTCCCTGCTGCCAGCACTCAGGTGCAGGCGTCCCTCCCATTCATTTACTTTACTATATGCGGGAGGAAGGACCCAGTGATAAATGGCCGAGACAGGTGGCCAGAGGCAAGTACAGGAAGCCTCTCCTTTAATGGCAAATGGGGACCCCAGTTTTTCTGCCCCACTGAAGCATTTGCCTGTGAACTGAAAGTGCCACACACCCGGGTCCCTCATCTAATGTCTAGTGTGTGTGTGTGACTAGTGCACCAAGTACCCTGGGCTGTGGGTGGCCTCCCGATCACTGCAGCCTCCCTGGTCAAATACAAGAAGCTTGCATTTGAACTTGTTTGTACGTGTATTTTTCCCCGAGGAGCCAGGAGCCGCATCTGAAGGGGCATGTTACAGGGGGGGATTTCAAAGGGGGGCATGTCACAGGGAGGGGATCCTTTCAGCAGACATCATGGTATGATGGTGCACACCTGTGACCCCGAACTCAGGAAGCTAACTAAAAAAATAAAAATAAAAACTGGACTCCGGTTAGACAAGAAACATAAGGACACCCGCCAAGTCTCAATACATTTTTCAAGTAGGGGATCTCTGGTGGCAGGCTAAGCGGCTAAGCATCAGATTGGCACGCAAAAGAAATGCTTCAAAAGACACTGTAGAAAGCTGTGTGAGCCAGGATGCTTCAGCCTTGGAAGCCCAGGGTAGCCGGTGGCTCTAGGAACTCTGCAGAGCCCACTGATGGATATCTAGGCTCCCCACTGCCTTCCTACCCTCCAGCTCCTTCAGAAGGCACAGCTAGATCCTACCTGCTAAAATCCACACCTTTTCCACTGAGAATCTCCCCACAGCTCAGAGGAAAGACATATGGGACTCCATCCCATAATGTCTCTGTCACTACTTCCAGTCCCCTCCTCTGGCACTGTTTCCTCCACTCCCTCCTGAGCTTCGGATACATGGTGGTCCTGCAGCCTCTTCCAGAGCCACTGTTTCCAGGGTGACATGCATCCTTTCCCTCTGCTGAATGCTCCTCTGTGTGACCACACAGCTTGTCCCTCACCATGGTCTTCATGGGGCTGACTCTGCCAATATAAGGTGAAGTTGCCAGGGCCGGGCAGATTGTGGTTCAGCACTGGCTGCTGGAGAAGGCCTGTGTTCAGTTTCCAGCACTCACATGGTAGCTCACATCATCTGTAACTCCAGTTCCAGGGGATCTAATGCCCTCTTCTGGCCTTTGGGCACTGCATATATGGTGTATAGACATGCACACAGGCAAAGCACACATCCACATAAAATAAAAGTAAGTTTTAAAATTAAATAAAATTGCCACACCTTCTGTCCCCTAACTTTGCTTATGTACTCTGTATTCTCTTTTTCCCACAGTTCTTTTCCACTTCAAACACCGTAGAACATTCTTACTCATGTATTAGCTTTGTCACTTTCCCTCAAGAGAAGTTCAAGAACTTAGGGATCAGTGGGTTTTGTCAGAATATGGACCTTGAGTCGGTGTTGAGGAGTAAAGGGTTTGCCTCTCCTTCAACCCATTCTTTGAGGGGCAGAGATACATCCTCACCACTAACACAGAAGTTGCCGTAAGTGCCCTAAGAGGCCACACTGACCCCATAAGGGGAGCTTTCAGGGGTGGGATCCCTTTAGGTAGAGAGGAGAGTGTTGTGATGGAGGACCCCAGACTGGGACTGGCGGTCCCGTCCTGACAGCTCTGTCCTACCTTCTCGCTGATCCACCTGTCCATGGGCCATCTCTCAAATCACTTTCCTGAAGTCACTTGATTTCAACCTCATCTTTCCCCAGCTTTGTCCTTGCCAGGCACTGGTACCACCCAGGGCCCAAGGTGACAAATGGCATGAAGAGAATATGGAAACAGCCTTCCTGGAGCTTAGAGTGTGTGGGCTGCAGGCAGGGTCACATGAGTGCCATCATTTGCCACCAGCCCCTCCTGAAAGAGTCCCTATGCTGGGCTGCTTCGAAAGGCTCTGGCTACTGTTGATGCCCACGTGGCCTTTTTTCGTGCTCTCTTTCTCCCAAGGCGCAGATCTCCAGCCTGTCACTCCAGCCTGATGTGCACATGTCATCAGTGTTGAGTCTTGGGGATCTCTGGTCTCTGGGGTTTCTCAAAGGGCACAGATGACACTTCTGCCTTTGGACTGGGCTGGTGCAATGTTGGAACCCCTTAGGGTTATGCCTTCCCCATTTGTGAAGCGCAGCATCTAATCCCTACCCAGAAGGCCATGGGAGAATCAGAGGCGCAACTGTGAGCCTCCTGGCTCTCTGATTCTTCTTGAACCGAGTTTCTTTGGTCCTCACTGAACAATGGAGCTGGTCCCACTAGTCTTGATTTGGGTTCATCAGTCTCTGGCTGTCCTGGACCAGATCAAGAACAGGGCAAGCCTTGAAGACTAGAAGTCCCACAGGCTGCATGCAGAACTCTCCAGGTGGGTGGAGGTCCATCAGAACAGTGGCTTCTCATCACCTGGACTCCAGGTGGGTGGGGTCTGTCAGAACAGTGGCTTCTCATCAGCTGGACTCCAGGTGGGTGGGGTCTGTTAGAACAGTGACTTCTCATCAGCTGGACTCCAGGTGGATGGGGTCCATCAGAACAGTGGCTTCTCATCAGCTATACTTAAGTAGAGTGGCAAATTTGTCATCAAACTTGACTCACCCTATTCTGCTAATGGGTGTTCCAAGTCTGTTTTTTTCCTTAGTTCTAAAAGGGAAATTACTTTCTTAATTTAATTTTCGCTTAATATTCCTGTTAAAAAATGAGGTTCAATTAAGATACCCAGAAAAAGATCATAATGTTCATTTAACACTAGACTAGAATTTGAGTTGAGTTCCGTAAATGCATTTTTTTCTCTTTTCTGGTTTTTTTTTTTAACTCAAATCTAGCTAAGTGAATTACTAATCTTCATTAGCTGCTTTAATTACAGGTTCTTAATGGAAATATTATTGGAATTAAACACCAACGTATTAACCAAGGAAAAGCTTTATGTGCCACTAAAATAACCAAATTTCAATACTTGTCTATATTGTCAATTGGAAAGACACATGGAAAATGAGTCCCTTATTTGTGACAGTGACAGGCTTTCTGCAGAGAGCTATCAGTGGACAGGCACAGCCCTGAAGTGACAAAGACCTCAGATAGGTAACCTGTTCCCCTCGACCTGTGTGTGCAGCCTCTGCATTAACCCACACTGCCAGAATGGCAATGCCTCTGCATTAACCCGCACCGCCAGAATGGCAATGCCTCTGCATTAACCCACACTGCCAGAATGGCAATGCCTCTGCCGGCCCTTCAGGCACAGGGCCACACACACATACCCTTCTATCTCCACTGGCTCATTGAAGTTCTGTGTGGAAGTTCACAATCTTCCATGCATGTATTCATCAAAATGCCTTGCACTGCTTTGCCCTGAATATGCACCGACTCTTCACTTAACAAGGTCTGGCTTTGAGGGAGCAGGCGAGGCACACTCTCAGGAGTGTTCCAGAATGTCCACCTCCTGAGGGACTGATGATGGTGGAGGACCTTGAGCATAGAATCCTTTGATTTCCCAGCTCATTTCACCAGCCTTTCTGTAATGGGGCCTCTTAGGGCTCCTGATGTCATTAGGGGAGCAAGGATAGAGAGAGAGCTGAGGCCTTGGCCGAATGGTGTGTACAGCCTGAGGGCTAAGCCCACTTGACTCTAATGACACGAATGTAGGTCAACTTGCTCTCACCCATCCCTGTGTCAAGGGTGGGGGTCGAGGAGGCGGGCTGTCCTTTCAAGTTGGGCTGTAAGTATGACTTTGGAACATTGGATTTAAACTACCCTAGTGTGGGCCACCTGCACTGGCTGTTTGGGGGTGCTTCTGAGGTGAAATTGCCTACAAGAGGGACCTGTTATCTTATCAGAAAGAGTGACTCGTAATAAGCCCTGACTACTAAATGTGGACATCAGTTTAGGATGGGTGCTAGTGCCAAGCAGTTCGATCTAGGCAAAGAGCATCCTTCTCTCAAGACCAGGCAGCTACTGACCACATATGCTCAGCTGCAATTACTGCAGAGAATCACGCCACTGAAACACTGTCCAAATGTGTTCTTAGGTCCCTCCACCCCGGCAGGCCCTCATGACACATCACCTTAGAATGGCTCTGAGCACTTTCTCTCCACTGTCTTGCTTGCTGCCACTGGACCACTGTGTAACCAACCAACTACACCCACCTCCCTCTGTCTCTCATAAATTCACTCAGAGTTCATGTGTCCCTAAGATGTCAACACTGTCCCAATCATGACAGTACATATCAAGAGCATCTTTCTGGAAGTCACTAGATACCAAAAATACAGCAAAACTCCAAATGACCTCCCAGAAATCTGGACCTGGGCCTGCATCCCAAGCTTAGTTAAAGGAATACCTCCCACTCAGCTTTCCTTTTGCTTCTTCCAAGGCTTCCCCGTCTTGTTTCTTTAAAAAAAATAATTTATTTTTACTTTTAACTGTGTGTGTTTATGTGTGTGCGTGCATGAATGCAGGTGAGTGCAGAAAGTATGTCCATATGATTGCAGATGCCTGTGGATGCTAGAAGCATTGGATCCCTTGGAGCTGGAGTTGCAGGTGTTTGTGAGCCACCTATGTGGGTGCTGGGAACTGAACTTGGGTCCTCTGCAAGAACAGCACATGCTCCTAAGCCCTGAGATGTCTCTCCAGTTCCCTGGGCCTCTTTTAGATGATATTGACCCCATTCTGTCTGCAGCCTAACTGACAACGTCTTGATCTGGGCTCTTACCACATCTCAGGTAAAAGTCTAGCAGCCTGCTCATCATTCTCCTTGCTTTCAGTCTCAGTCAAGGAAAACCATCTTTGTAGCCAGAGTGGTTCTTCTAAAAGTGGTTCAGATTGGATCTACCAAAAGTCCTTTGGTCCTTCTAAGGGACTGAGCCCAAGTCCTTCAGCTGGTACCAAAGGCTCCTTAGCCTCTACCCTGCTCACTACCTCCGCCTTATCGTAACTGAAATGCCAGAGTTCCTGCTGCCAGGCTCCACAAACGCCATGGGCAGAGAGCAGGGAGTGAAAGCTGGGGTTGCAGAGGGGCAGCATCCCAGAATATCTGCCTTCCCTGCCCCTTCTCCTGCCAGCACACCTAACAGGGTGTCTGAACCTGGGGAATTAATCATTCCAGAGTCTGGTACCTCTGCAGGTTGTCAACCTGACATCCTTGGCACGGATACTGCTCCATTTAAGGTGTTTGGCACTCCCCTGCCAGTATTGAATCTTCTCAAGACCACCAAGTCCTGCCTTCCTCCCAAGGTTAAATCTGGGCTAAAGAGGAACTCAGAACAAAGAAACCATCTGCAGTGTGTGAGTGCCTAGACATAGCGGGGACATTCAGGTTCTGTTCTACAGCATGAAGGACTAGTGTCCTTACAATACAGAATATCAAAGTTCCTTCTGTCCCTTTGCCCCTTGTCTTGGAGCTTTTGCTCTAACCTTGACCCTGCTATAATTTCAAACACAAGCTGCATTGTCCCTCTTCTGTGAACTTCCATGTTCTCAACAGATGTGTCCTTTCCTCCTGGGCTGATGTCCCAGAGTCCACACAGTCTATCTATCATTGGTCATCGTGATGCTATTTTTTATGTTAACTTGACCACATATGGAATTAACTAAAATTCAAGCCAGTGAGGGTTGCTTCTTAATCAAATCATTTGAAGTGGGAAGACACATTTCTAAGATGGATTTTGAAGTAGAAAGATCCACCTTTAATCTGGGCCACTCCTTCTGGTGGCAGCCTATATAAGGACGTGGAAGAAGGAAACTGGCTCTCTATTGTCTACTTTCTCTTGCTGGCAAGTCCATCCCTTCACTGGCATGAGAGCCCACTTCTTCAGGGTTCTGGGCTATACTGAAGACCGGATGAGACATCCAGCCTCGTGGACTGAACAAGTACTGGATTCTTAGACTTTCTGTTAGTAGACAGCCATTGTTGAACTAGTTGGAACACAAGCATGTGAGCCACTCTAATAAGTCTCATGTGTGTGTGTGTGTGTGTGTGTGTGTGTTGGCTTTTCTTGGTCTCTTAGCCCTAGAACACTAAGATCTTTCTGAAGAAGAAGATTTTCTTCAATAATTTCTTGCACTTTCTGTTGGTCACATGGTCATTGATTGAAGTTGAATGAAAGGCCTTGATGTCACAGGATCTCTGATGATAAGTCAAGGGGATTACAGAACACTCTGCTGTCTCCAGATGAAGATGGGTCAGGCTTCCCAGAGCAGGTGCTTGGAAACTGAATGTTGCTGTGACCTTGCTCTGACCTCCGTTTGCCTCCCCAGCCCTTGCAATCTCAGCTGAATAAACTCAGATGAGACACGGAGTTCAGTGCAGAAGTCAGACAGTTTATTGCAGTTTAAAATGAGGCAGTCCCGAGGGTGGGCCTGGCCAGTGTTCACACGGACCATAGATAGAACACTCTCATGGGGAGAGAGTAAACAATGGATTCTAACAAGGAAGGACCCCTGAGCCCATCTGCATTTTAGGTGGGCTTTGTGCTATTTCCTTAATTTCTGGAATAGATATGGGGGGGCATTTTGGAGCTCCAGGTGATTGGATTAATTCCTCAGAGAGGGAGCGATAGTATGTCTTTGTTTTAGATGCAAACTTACAGGCTTCTGAGCATTTCAAAATGCCATGTCTCCACTGAGGGCTGGAGTCACTCAGATCCCACGCTTGGCCAGAGTCCTTCTCTTTCAAGTTCCCAGTTTCACAGCCTAAGCGTGAGAGAAGGAGGAGTCCATTCTAATGTGCTCCAAGCCTGCTCACATTGGACTGTCTACCCGGTCGGACCTCACCTTCTACGTCATCCCCAAGGTACAGTTTAGGCTTAGGAGGCCATGGCCCACCTAAGTCTGGGAACCGCAGCCAGGTCTCCCACCTGAGTCAGGAACTCCATCTGTTTCACAACCCTGCCTTCCAGGCCTCCCTCCTAATGTGGGTGTCTTTTCAAGGTTGAAGGAAGCCTTAAAATATTACACTTCAAAGCCAGAGCTTAGGAATCCACAGGCCTGGCTTAAAATGTCCTCCCTGGCCTTGTGGCCGTTGCCGTTCCCGGACCCCTGAGCACAGGCCCTCATGTGTAACATGGGTGGCTATTATCCTCCCTCGGGAGGGTTAAGTGAGATGAGGAAAGTCAATCCCTTGACTCTGAGCCTGGCATCCCATGCATGTGCTGAGCCGAGGCTAAGTCCAAATTCCATGCCCACCCTAGAAATCTCTGGTGACTCAGAACCACCTACAATAGCTTCCTTCCCTCACTGGGCAGGAGTCTGATTCCAATTGCTCATTCTGGCCTGTATCACCCATCATTCAATGTATTCATTATCCCACTGGGTGCCAGCCGTGTCTCTTGGCTTGGCTTATCTCTGGCAGAGAATCTTAAAGCGTCAGAGGACTAAGATCACC
The DNA here is from genome assembly GCF_037038515.1 of Microtus pennsylvanicus. Taxonomy (NCBI): domain Eukaryota; kingdom Metazoa; phylum Chordata; class Mammalia; order Rodentia; family Cricetidae; genus Microtus; species Microtus pennsylvanicus. The sequence continues at coordinate 56,484,408 of NC_134585.1, forward strand.
AAGTGAGTCCCAGAGACCTTGCAGGCACCCCTGCCCTCCCACAACCCCGCCCCCCCCCCGCTGCTCCTCCACCCACCAATCCCCCACTCCCCACACCTGGCATGAAGCTTGAAATAGGTGCAGAGGACGGTTACTTTAAGAGAAGCCAATGTCCGTCCTGAGCTTCCTGGAAGAGGCAAGGGAAAGAAAGGAACACTCTCTGGTGAGCACAGGTGGAGGAGGGGGTTAATGCTCACTCTTCTGTGGTAATGCAGAGGGTGGAGGAAGACCCCTGAGGTGAGCAGGGCAGCTACTCTCACTTGGGAACCAGAGTGAGTGTGTGTGTGTGTGTGTGTGTGTGTGTGTGTGTGTGTGTGTGCGTGTGTGTTTGTGAATTTCCGCCTGTGCCTCAGTCCCCACAGCTGCCTGAGGAACACAGGCCTTCTGCGTTTTGAAACAAGTGTCCCTTCTCAACCATGGGGACTGCATAAAACCAGCCCATAGGGAAACCTGAGGCCCTTGAAGACAGGCAGCTGTCAGGGTGTCCATTTGGCCTATTGTTGCCAGGCTGGGCTGAGCTTTCCCTGTCCTGGACTATGACCTCAATGTGCTCAGCTTGAGTACAGGTCCCCAGTGAGAAGCGCCCCTTTCTGGGGCACACTGAGTCTTGGAAATTCAAGCCCAGCTTCCTAATATACACCAGAAGCTTAGGACTCCTGCAGTTCCTGGGTGATGGTCAGTGTGGCCCCCATGCCATCCCAACTGTACTTGTCACCTGCAACAGCCAGAGCCTCCCATGTGCCTTAACTGACTCTGAAAGGTTAAGTCAGGTGTAAACGTGAGGGCTTAACAAAAGGCGAGCGCTGTGGTTTAATTATGCCCTTGTCTGCCAAGGTAAGGGCTCACAGCCTGCAGCCCCGGGCTCCCCCGCATCCCTGCATCACTGCCTTAGCCTTTGCTTTCCTCACAGAAGGCAGATGTGCACAGAGGTGGTTGGGGGCTGGGACAGAGCAAGCATGTGATTAATTATGGTGTTTTCAAGAATAAATCTACCAGGGCAGTGCTAAAAAGATGTGTGTCGTGTGTGCCAGTCCCCTCCCCTCCCCCTTAACTCCATAATGTTCCTGTCTGCCAGCTTCTCATTGGTGTGGTAGTCTACCAGCTGGGAGCTGAAGAGATTTAATGAGCTGTGATGTGCTCCTACTATAAAGAAGGTGTGCTGCCATAAATGCTGATACTGTTATCACCACCTTCACCATCATCATCTTCTTCATCACCTCCACCATCATCATCTTCTTCTTCATCACCTCTACCATCTTCTTCATCACCTCTACCATCTTCTTCATCGCCTCCACCACATCACCAACATCTTCATCACCTCCACCATCACTGCATTACCACCACCATTTATCCATGCACACCCAGTAGGTGAGGCACTGTAGCAAGTCCATTCCAGCTGACTTGATTTCACACTGTTGTCTCTCCTATGGAGTAGGCACTCTTGTCCCTGTTAGGTGGAGAAATAAGAGGCTTTGCATTGTCTGTAGCTACACTAGATGTTTCTAAAAATATGCAAAATCAGTATTGGTGACAGCTCAGTTTCTTGCCAAGCCTGGGGATCTGAGCCTGACTCCCAGGACCACATAGTGGAAGGAGAGCATGAACTCCCACAAACAGCCCTCTGACCTCCACACATGGCCCAGAGCATATGTGCACGCACAATGTAAGTAAATAATGTAAAATAAATACTTTTTTTAATCAGCAAAATTGGGCTCTGACCTCTCTCTTCTCTGACTCCAAGCCATGGGCTGGCCTTATGAAGTGACAGCCCTGGTGATGAACATAGTCTCAGCTGTACACTGAGTGTATGCAGCTCTGAACTGCAGAAGGTCTACTATAGGATTGAAAGACTGGGAAAGGCCTGGGGTGGCTAGAAAATCCCTCCTACTTGGAGGTAGGCTTGTTTTCTTAGGAGCTTGTTTTCTGCTTCCTCCCCCATATCTCCATATCCTAGAAGTTCACCTTTCTCTTGGAATAGAAGAAGCTGACCCAGCAGTCTTGGACTGAGACAGGAACCTCTTGCCCAGCATTCCCCACTTCCATTCTGTCAGAAGATCCCACCACAGTGATTGTTCAGTCCTGCTAGGCCCGACAGACAGGCCTGCCTGCTCATCCCACTTTGAACTCCCAGATCAGATGGTAGAGAGATCCGCCAGAGTCTGACTCACCACAGGCTGTGTCTGTGGACAGAATGCTTGTGTCTGATAGAACAGCAATTCTCCAGGGGCTGCCGCATCAAGGGACTTTTCTCTCCACAGCTGCTTCTGTGTGTTTCTCTTTCATTCAAAGAGCACACATGGCTAGCTGTGGCTAGCCAGACCCTGCTCAGAAGTTTAGGGCAGCTGCCGTGGTCAGCAAAGTGACCTCCTCTTGCTCTAGAGAGCTATAGCTGCACAGGAGGGCAGAGGTAGGGCAGCTTCTCGGGGGAGGAGGGGAGAGACTCAGAGAGGTCAAGAATTTGGTCAAAGTCATGGAGTAATTGAACTGACGTATAAACTCAGAGGGCATTCTGGGGTTATGCTGCCTCTTTCTGCTCCTCACAGTGCCTGCTGAGCTCCAGAAAGATGTCCAGGGAGAGACGAAGCCCTGTGACTGGGAGCTGGTGGGTTCCATAGACAGACTTACTGGCACGCACTGTGAAGGACAGATTTTGATGCTAGCATTAGCTACCTTTTCATGTTGCTGTAACAAATACCTGACAAACACAACTTAAGGGAGGGAGGGGGCTTCTATTTGGCCTCACATTTTGAGGGTAGGGCAGGGGCAGTGTGAGGATGGGAAATGGAGCCACCTGCTCACATTGTGCCCATGATCAGTAAGCAAAGGCAATAAATAATGGTGCACAGCTTGAGTTCCTTTCCCTTTAGGTTTAGTCTGGGGCCCAAACCCACAGGACGATGAACCTCTCTGGAAGCATCCTCAGACAGCACCAGAGGTTCCTTCCCTGGGTGACTGTGAACTGGGTTAAGATTGACAATCACACCCCATTAAAATATTTTTGTTTGGTGTATGCATGTGCAAGCTCATGGGAGAATAGATGATGAAGTAGGGGTTCTTCCACATGGTGGGGGGGAGGATAGAGGTTGACATTGACACCCATGGTGGGTGGGGAGGCTACAGGTTGACTTTGACCCTCATGGTGGGGGTGAGAATAGAGGTTGTCATTGACCCCATGGTGGATAGGGAGGATAGAGGTTGACATTGACCCTCATGGTGGGTGGGGAGTCTACAGGTTGTCATTGACCCTCATGGTGGGGGGAGGATAGAGGTTGTCATTGACCCCATGGTGGGTGTGGAGGATAGAGGTTGACATTGACCCCCATGGTGGGTAGGGAGGCTACAGGTTGACATTGACCCTCATGGTGGGGGGAGGATAGAGGTTGACATTGACCCCCATGGTGGGTGGGGAGTCTACAGGTTGTCATTGACCCTCATGGTGGGGGGGAGGATAGAGGTTGACATTGACCCCATGGTGGGTGGGGAGGATAGAGGTTGACATTGACCCCATGGTGGGGGGAGGATAGAGGTTGTCATTGACCCCATGGTGGGTGTGGAGGATAGAGGTTGACATTGACCCCCATGGTGGGTAGGGAGGCTACAGGTTGACATTGACCCTCATGGTGGGGGGAGGATAGAGGTTGACATTGACCCCCATGGTGGGTGGGGAGTCTACAGGTTGTCATTGACCCTCATGGTGGGGGGGAGGATAGAGGTTGACATTGACCCCATGGTGGGTGGGGAGGATAGAGGTTGACATTGACCCCATGGTGGGTAGGGAGGATAGAGTTTGACATTGACCCTCATGGTGGGTGGGGAGTCTACAGGTTGTCATTGACCCTCATGGTGGGGGGAGGATAGAGGTTGACATTGACCCTCACGGTGGGTGGGGAGGATAGAGGTTGACATTGACCCCATGGTGGGTGGGGAGGATAGAGGTTGACATTGACCCCCATGGTGGGTAGGGAGGCTACAGGTTGACATTGACCCTCATGGTGGGTAGGGAGGATAGAGGTTGTCATTGACCCCATGGTGGGTAGGGAGGATAGAGGTTGACATTGACCCTTATGGTGGATGGGGAGTCTACAGGTTGTCATTGACCCTCATGGTGGGGGGAGGATAGAGGTTGACATTGACCCCATGGTGGGTGGGGAGGATAGAGGTTGTCATTGACCCTCATGGTGGGTGGGGAAGATAGAGGTTGACATTGACCCCATGGTGGGTGGGGAGGATAGAGGTTGTCATTGACCCTCATGGTGGGTGGGGAGGCTACAGGTTATCATTGGGATGTCTTCCTATACTGTTCTGTGCCTTATAATTTTAGAAGTGTTTTTATTAAGTGTATTTATCCATGTGGATGCCAGAGAACAACTTGTAATATTTATTCTCTTCTTCTACCTGGTGAGCCATCTGCAGGCACAATTCAAAGATCCCCTCATCTCAACCCCAACATCAGCAGTGCAAGTGCACACTATCACAGACGGCTTTGTGATAGAAATCAGAACTCAGGTCCTCAAGCCCACTGAGCCACCATAGCCCAAACCGAGAGAGAGAGAGAGAGAGAGAGAGAGAGAGAGAGAGAGAGAGAGAGAGAACTGGAGCTGCCGGTGACTATGAACTGAACCCCCTGAAGTGGGTACTGGGAGTGGAATGAGCTCTTGCCCTCTGTATGAGCAGCAAGCATTCTTTTCACGATGGAGGCATCTCTCCAGCCTGACCATCGCATCTCTTAACCCACACAACTGTCCATAGAGGTGCAGATGCTGTCTTCCTGTTACAGATGCAGGAGTTAGGACTTTAGTGGATGAGTTGACTTGCTCAAAATTGCTGCTACTGAGTAGATTGAGCTGGGATGAAACTGTGGGGTAGCCAGAGCTCCTGTGGAAAGGGGGTTGACTCAGACTTATTCACTGGATACTTAACACTTAACAGGGCACCTACTACACACCTGACACTATGCTACTCTCTTAGAATGCAACGCTGAGCAGGTCAGACGGGATCACGGTGCCTGTAGAACCCACAGTCACGTGGGACAAGGGCTGAGCAATGGTAGAACTCAAGCATATTGTTTGTTGGGCTCTGAGATCCTACAGAGGAAGTTCTCCATTGGGCTTCACCAATAGGATCACCTAGGGAGCAACAGAATAGTAAAGATGCTATGATCCTACCCTGACCAATGGAAGTCAGAGCTCTTAGTTTGGGTTGGTAAGTTTCTGCACCCACTTCTAGCACAGTAAGACCAGAGCATGGGGCTAATAAAATATGTGGGAAGCGATGTTGGTGGCGATGTTTTGTCATGCCAGCACTAGAGACGCTGAGGCAGAAGCATCCATGGGCTAGCCTGGCCTACATAGTCAGGTACATCCCAAAAACACATAGAAAGAAAAAGAAGGGGTGTACGGGACAGGAAGGAGAAGAATGGGGAGGATGGCACTGTGAATGCCAAGGCTGCACCTTTGAGAAGGGTGGGGACCTCAGAAGGCAAGAGAGGTGCTGGAACACGTGCCCTCTCAGGCGGCAGAAGAGGGAGGCAGGATGATGGGTTTACACCAATTATCTCAAGGTTGTTGGCTGCCATCTTCCTGGGAAGAATTTATTTATTTATTGCAGCTTCTAAAGATGGGATTTTTGCTAGAGTGTCTTGAGATGCACTTGCAAATTTAAAATGCTGATTAAAATGCATAAAAACATCGCAGGGAGCAATCAGAGAGGCAGGAAGCAGCATGGAGAAGTTTTGTCACTTCTGTTGTTTGAGACTGGAAAGAGGTCAGTTTGCCAGATGGGGCCTTTGCTCTGGCCATTGACACCAGGCGCAAAGGGGAAATGGTCTAGGGGCCTCTACGTTTGATATGGAAAAGTGGGCTGTCTCTGGAGTCTTTAGATCTAAGATAAAGACCTACCTGCTCTCAGGAATCCACAGTCTGAGGGGGATATGGCTAGTCCTCAGGGAGTCATTCTGAGGGAGATAAGATAGTTTGTCCTCAGAGGGCCCCAGGCTGAGGGGAGGCATGCCGAAGTCTAGGGACGGTTCCTTGTGAAATCACAGAGTATTCGTGACTGTCTCTGCATTCAGAGGTGTGAGGCTTTCTGCTATTTTGGGTGAAGGCACCATTCTTAGTATACGTGGTTAGTCACGGTCTCACTAGAATCTTCATGTGGAGGCTGGATCACAAACGCTTCTTCCATGTTTACTATCTCTTTCGTATTGATGACTTTCTGCTGTGTCAAGAGTATGGCTTTTGTTGTTGATTTTCCATCTCTCTAGAGTAGCCAATGGCCAAGGGGAGACTGGAAAGTACATGTTTACTAATACCAATAGGAGCTGATACAGCATCGTGGTCAGCACTATTCTAAATTCTTCATCTACCAAAGTTTCTAGGTTTATAGATTCTGATTAGCAATCACGGTAGCCCACATTTATACACAGACATCCCTCAAGCGCTGACCTTCGTATCCATGACAACACACTGAACCCTTGTTTGTTCAATTCACTGCCCACAACCCTGGTCTTCCTGAATAGGAAGTGAACAATGTGACCTTTTTTTGCAGCTGACTGTACCAGGGGTAGCCACATGACTCAGACCAGTCCCTGGCCTGGCTGCCTAGCAACCAATGAAAGTTCCTCTTGAGAACTAGAGCAGAGAGACCACATCAAGAATTAAGTTGGTGTGGACCCCTGGAGTGTGGAGCTCAGTCAGTGTTGAGGCCAGAAGTGGCACCAAGGAGACCTGGTTATGTCAATTCCAGAGGAAGCCGATTTGCAGGGAGGAGGACTAGAAATGGGATAGAAAAAAGAGAGATCAGGAGACAGACATCCCAGGAAGCCTGCTGGGAGCTTTCTGAGGCTCCTTGAGACCAGCCTCCACTGTGAAACTGGGAGATACCCTTTACACCTTAGACTAACTCCCTCTTCTGAAGCTGCCTTTGCAGTGGGGTATTTGCTTCAGCTTTTGCCTGAGCGTCCTTGCAAGGATTTTAGGATCAAATCAAATAATGTTTATGAAAGGGCTTGGTGACCTGCGAGGAACAATGGTGATTATGGTGAAATGTCTGGAAACAAACTGTGAATTTAAATATAGGCAGTAGGGGACTTACTGCCCAGGGGGAGTCCAATGAGGGAAGCTGGGCAGAGAAGCTGCTAGTTCCCATGGAGATTTGTAGCAGGTATGGGGTAGGCAGCCTGAGAAGGCTGGAAGATCCCCAAGCAGGAGAGATGGCTGGGGTGGACTTGGAAATGTTTCGTGGGATGGTGCGCAGCAGGGATGGCCTTGCAGATGGCAAGGGCCAGTGGCAGTAACACCAGTGAATAAGCCATGGGAGGTTTCTGAGAGGGCATTTTTGGAAAGGCAAAAAGGATGGCTTCGGTGGGGGTAGTGACTCAAGAAGGCATTATATTCTTAGGTGTGGGGACGGGGGCAGAACAGCATCCAGAAAGGGAAACTTTGTGAATGAAGAAGACCCGATTACTCATTCACTCAACGAGCAGCGCTGAGCTCTGCTCCAAAAGGAGGTGAGTGAGCCATGGTTCAGTCCTCTTGAAGCTTCTGGTCTGCCGAGGGAGCCAGGTCAACATAAAGTGCTGCAAAACAAGGCCTGATTCCAAACAGTTGAGAAGTCCCGGGGAAGAGTGCAGTTCGCTCACGGCAGTCTTAAACTGGGTCTCCCAAATGAGGCTGTTCCTGAGTTGCAAACTCTGAGAAGTGACATTCCAGGGCATGAGGACAAAAGCCCAAAGCGGAGCAGACAGAATTGCCGGCGCAAGGAGCCTGGAAAGCCAAGTGACCCAGGCTTGGAGGCTATGCCATGTAGAACATCCTCTTGAGAGCGGTGGCGAGGCTGGGGCACTTCACGCAAAGAGGCACACACAGGTGGGTCTTAGATGGTAGACCTCACTTTGTTGGAAAAAGGAAGGATGGAATGATTCAGAGAGCGTTCTGGCAAGCCAGGAGTGCTCGGCTTTTGTGAGCTTGACACAAACTAGCGTCATCAGGAAAGAGGGGACCTCAGTTAAGGAATTGCCTCTATCAGATTGGCTTGTGGGTAAATCTGTGGGGCATTTTCTTGGTTAATGATTGATTTGGGAGGGCTCAGCTCATTGTGGGTGTTGCCAACCTTGGGCAGGTGGTCCTAGGGTGTAGAAGAAGGTAGCTTGAATAAGCCATGGGGAGCAAGCCAAGAAGCCCTGTTCCTCCATTGCCTTTCCTTCAGTTTTAGCCTCGAGTTTCTGCCCTGACTTCCCTTGAAACAACCCTTGCAACCCCACCCTCTTTCCTGTTCTTGTGATAGATGCCCAGACACAAAAGCAGCTTAGGAGGAAAGGGTTCATTTGACTCAGAATTTCCGGTTAGGAGGTAGAGGCAGGAACTTAAAGCATCGCACTCACAGCCAGGGCAGAGAGGAAAGAGACACGCAGATGCTCACTTCCTTACTTCCTGTTTATACCATGCAGGACCGAGCCTAGAGAATGGTGCTGCCCGCAGTGTGCCGGATCTCCCCACATCAATCAGTAATCAATAGGATTCCTTACAGAAACTCCCACTGAGAAACTTGATTTCTTATTAAAATTCTCATCCCAGGTGCTAGGTTATGTGGAGGAGACAGTTAATGTCAGCCGTCACACGGGGGAAGCGGATTCAGTTTGGAGTCTCTAAAACTAAGCACAGGGGATGACAGGGAATTGCTAGGCAGGGACCTCCCAGAAACAGAGAAGGCTCTGGGCGCCCTGCTGGTGATTGAATATGGGTACTGGAGACTTTCTTCTCTGCCTAGGCAGAGGGAGACTCAGAACGTCCACACCCTCTGTAAACAAAGCCTTGGGCTCCGTGGGGAGGAGAACAGGCACACTATGCAAATGTGCTGGAAATGGGGCTTCCACAGCCCAACGCTATTGAGAGTTGGCTCTTTCCTCTCTGGTCCACTTCGACTCTCGAGGGCCTTTATATTCCGCAGTAAACTGCCTCTGTTTCCATCGCTGTCCACGCGGCCCTAGTCCCAGTCTTTGTTTCAGGCCACAAGAATCTGCAAATCTCAAAGATGTCTGTGGAAGTCAGGCCTATGACTCGAACATCAGTGGAGGAGCCCGGGAAGGAGAGGGAAGGCCTCAGCATGGATCAAGTGGCTGCGTCCCAGAATCGAGTTAGGCCATTTTCTTTATCTTTACAACCATATGATCAGTTTCACACGTGAGAAAAGAGAGGGTGGTAGGGAGAGGGTTAGCACTGGAAAGCAGCTCGGTCAGTAAAGTGCTTGATGTACACAGCTCGAGGATCTGTTTTTTTGTTTGTTTGTTTGTTTTTTGTTTTTCGAGACAGGGTTTCTCTGTAGCTTTGGTGCCCGTCCTGGAACTAGCTCTTGTAGACCAGGCTGGCCTCGAACTCCCAGAGATTCGCCTGCCTCTGCCTCCCCAGCACCCACCAGAGAACTGAGAGCGGTGGCGCATGCTCAGTGCAGTGCTGTGGAGGGGTAGTCCAGAGGATCCCTGGGTCTTGCGGGTTCCCGCTGCCAAGTTCCAAGTTTGGTGAGAAACCTCTGAAAAATAAGTGGATGTCGAGCATGGTAATAAATAAGCAATAAAGAGCAGTCTATCTGGGACTGAAGCTGACACATAATTTGCTCAGAAAACAGAGCTGATACGGCGGGAGAGCTGAAAGGAGAAAGGCATGTCGCTGCCTCCTCGAGGCCTCAAAGTGAGAGGGAGCATTAGACAGAAAATGCTGTTGTGTGCAAGAGGCAAACATGATGGGGCTTTGAAGGGAAGGAGAAGTTTCCCTCTAGAATCCGGGGAGGAGACTGACTAAGAAGAGGGGGAGGAGGAGGGAGAGGGCAGGGAAGAGTGGGGGAGCTGAGCCTCTAGGAAAGGATGTGAGAGGAGGCAGTTCAGGAAAAAATCCCCAGAGGAATTCCCCCAAGTCATTTCAAGAGGAAATACCGTGTTTTTATACATTTTTATTTACTTTTATGTTTTCAATTAAAATATAATTACATCACTTCCCCTTCTCTTTTCCTCTCTTCAACACCGTTACACACACACACGTGCTGGCTCCACGTTTTGTTGTTTGTGTGTATATTGCAAACAGGAGTCTCACCCCTGGGAGAGACTAATTTTCCCTCTTTCAACAGCCATTAGCTGCCTGTAGTTCTTTGTCAGTTTTTCTAGACCAGCACAATTCCTTGGCTACATTCTAAATGACGTATCCTTACATCCACAGACAAGTGTAGTTATTACCCTCATCCAAGATGCTGCACTCCACAGTAAATGGTGACCACTACAAAGACTACAACAGGCCCAATGCAAAGATGAATGGACTGGGAAGAGCCCAGCCCCAGTGGATGCTCCTATATCATAGCTCCTACATCTATGGCTCAGGGAACATCATGGGAGGAGACAGGAATGCTGTAAGAGCAAGAATACCTAGAAGTCTGTTGTGAGAATGTCTTTCTTAGAAATGGACACACAAACAAGACCCAAACAATGACAGTATTGACAGAGAGCCTATCATTTTTATATGTTTTGAGGGGCTGGTGGTACAGTTCATATCACACAATTTAGTTCAATACAACATGTATGACAAAGAGCATGGAGAAGCCGGGTACTGGTTAAGATTTTAAATTAGGACCATTCTTAACTCTCTGTCTCAAGGAAACAGCAGCAGGAGGCTTGGACTGATGTCTTCAGGCTGTGGGATTTGGCTCCTTAGGAGGATCCCTGCCATGATGGTGCAGGCTCCTCTTCTAGCAATGGAGCATTGCAGAAGGTGACACCCAGTGTCACGCTTCAGCCTCCATAATGAAGTGCACACATGTGCACACACATACAAAACAGAAAGGGTGCCTTACTTGATTTCCCTCAGGCACTCAGTAGAAAACCTAGAGTCAGTGCCAGGATCTGGGTTGATTCGATTCTCCAGCACTTGAGTTCCCCTTCTCTCTGGGCCCTTCTACCCAGATTTGTTTTAAAAATTTTTATACACATGAGTGTTTTGCTTGCTTGTACGTAGTGCCCTGTGTACATGGCTAGTCCCCTAAAGGCCTGAAGAGGGCACTGGGTCCCCTAGAGCTGGCGTGGTGGGAGGTTATAAGCTGCCATGTGGGTGCTGGGCACCACACCCAGGTCCTCTGAAGCGCCAGCGCTCTCCACAGCTGAGCAGCACTCCCCACAGTCAGATTCTCTTGTATCCTATGGGACATTTTACTGGCGATTGAGTTCAGGAGGAGATAATAATGTTGGCCTTCGACACTAACTTCCCAATTACCAAAGAGAACAGCTGTGGAGACAGCTTGAAATGCACGCTGCCAGAGAGGCTTGAAGTTTAGGCTAGATTTAGATGCTTGAGGGCTGACGAGATGGCTCAGCAGGTAACTTGTTGCCAAGACGCATGACCTGAATTCAAGCTCAGGGACCCACATGGGAGCGAGAGAGAGCTGACTCCCGTAGCTGTTCTGCGACCTCCACACATGCACCGTGTCCTGAGACACTCACCCTTCTCATACACGAGTAAATAAAAATGCAATTATAATTATATATTTATATATGGATATGCGTGTTTTGACACCGAAAGGTCTCCCTGGGCATCTTTGAAGCACTGGGTTCCCCCAAGCATGGACTTGTCTCTGTGGATTGCTCCTCCCCTTCTTTTCCCTTCCCTCCACCCAGATGTGGTCACCTGACTGCCCTGCTTTTTGCTGATCTTCTAATTAACAAAAGGGCCCGTCGCTCCTTTATTTTATGATCACAGTTTAAGAAATGAGGTGGGAATGGCTTTGCATAGGTCTGTCTGATTGCCGGATTAGCAGGCGCCTTCCAGCTTGCTTAATCCTTCTTTAATTCCTTGATCAACTCGGTTCAGCTCAAAACAGCCAGGCACCTAGGAAATTCAGGATAAAAGCTGTGTTGTCAGGACTTAAGCACTATTGTGTTTGTTCATTAATGTGAGCCAACTGTGTTCGTGCCTGTAATGAGAGGGACGGGTACACAAAGACAGGCTGCCGGGGACAGAGCTCAAAGAATAGCATCTGGATTGGGGAGAATAATACCTGGGAGAGATGGAAAGGGACATACACATGAGGTGGAGCCAGGATAAGATTGTGACTGGACACAGTGCCCCAGGCACTATCAGCCTGGGGCTGGAGCACAGACTGTTCAAATCACAGGGCCCAGGCAGAAAATACACTCCTCATACAAAGTGGGAAATTGGTAGAGTTGTTAAAAGAACCCATTGAAAGGGGAAAACAGAGAAATTGCAGAAGATGATTCTATATTCAGAGCCATTCCTACTCTTGGGAATGAAGAGTCAAGCAGGGAATTTTCTAGGGCACTAGGGAGAGCTATGTTATAAAGAGGAATTCCAAGGGTGAAAGACCCCACTTTGTTAGCCAAGCTCTGCCATTTTCTAAAGCTCTGCCACTTTGGTCGTACTGTGATCATACAAAGCTAGTCATCTGGTTTCCAGAACTAAACAGGTGACTTGTTTTTCTCTGTTCTTGTCTTTTTGCCCTCAGAGCTGATTCAGAGACCGCCTGACCACAAGCAAGCACTATGGACTATTTATCAGCTACAACAGGGGACTTCCCCCATTCCTCTGAAACCTTTAAGAAGGGTTCCCACTCGGCCACACAGGGCTGATCTCTCTTTGGAGACCCTACCATGCTTCAGCCTGCCTGTCTGTCCTCCAAGATCCCGCAGGAGAATTCCTTAAGCAGAGAAGGAAATAACTCAAAATAGCTCCAGGAAGTCCCTGAAACCGACCAGATTCACTAGGCCCCTTCCTGCCACAGCAAGCAATGAAAGCTGAGAGTCCTTCTCTGAAGAGCAAAGCCAAGCTGCAAAAAGACTCTCAGATCACACCGCTGCCTGGAAGAGGATTAGACCAATTGAGGCAACTGGAAAGGACACCCTTACCTGTTAAGCTTTCTATAGGCTGTGCAGTATGTGAGCTGTCACCCAGGGTGGGGTGAGCATTGGTGATGTAGCTGATTTTGAGTCATTATTCTGCTCATGTGAGTAGCCCCAATAAAGCTCGCTGACTTATCAAGTTGGACTTTGGTGGTGTTCCTACTTTAGTCTGTTGTGGTCTCCCTATCTGGGGTGAGTAGACACATGTGTTGCGTTTCCCCAGGAAACACAACCGGTGCTAAGAGTCCTCCTTATAAATCTCGTATCCCCAAAGACAGTCTGCCTTGGTATCCCCTTTAAGCCCCAAATCAGAAGTGTTTCACAGTCTCATTCTGCTCCCGGATGCATGACCTCCAGAATGTAGGGTAACTCTGGGTCAGGAAGAGTTTTTATTGAGTGTACTGGCAGGGAGAGGGAGCAGTTATGGAGTACCCAGTAGAAGAAGCTCACCCTGCAGTTTGCAGCCATCCTCTTGGCCTTTCTTGCTCTTTATTTGCTGTGACCTGGTTTTACACTGGAAGAGTTGGGGTGCCAGTTGAGCTTTGGCCCCTCAGTATTTGCTGACTTCCTGGCCCTTCTCTTTCCAGCCTGCTCAGCTGGGCCTGCTAAGACTTGATCTCCTCTTTACTTTCCTTCCATATCCAAAGCCTCCCCTGCCTCTTGGGTTCATGGTAGGTGAGAACCAGTTTGACAGAGTGAGCCTGGTTTAGATGTTTCTCCTTGTTCTCATTCCTTTGGAGGCCTTGCTGAGTCCCATAGGGCCTGCTTTGGATCTCAGAGAAATGTGAGACCACCTACTTAAGGATGAGAGGAAACATCTACTCACTTTAGGTGTGGCAGGATGAGAAACAAATGCCTTCATTTCATAATAAGAGTGCCAAAAGATAATAATAAGAGCAGCAAAAGCCAAGAGCTTAATTTACAACTTTGCAAGACTGGGTATCAGCTTGGAATGGCAGGCAGGCCAACTGAGTGCAGAGAACAGGGTTTAAATACCAGTGTGAGTGCCCCTCTTTCTTTCTGCCTACTGAGGAATCAGGAGGGACAATGTTACCCGCTGTCTGGGTCATCTCTTTCTCTCTGTCACTCAATATTTTTTTAAACAAAAACATGTGTGGGCTCATCTCTCTGTTTTAATACTGTTTATTTTAAAGTTCACTGGGCACATGACCTTGCAGGCAAGATTGGCTGCCGGTTATATTTCACGCTAAGCTTTTAGTTTAGGTGAATAGTGTCCCGAGTGTGGGCAAGAGGAGGGAATATTTGCCTAACAGGTGTTATTAGTGGGTTAGTGTTTTCTGTTTAGTTGTAGCTCGCTCTAAATTGGTTTGAGGAACCATTGAAATGGAACCATCAGAATTTCTTTATACCAGGCTTGCCTTGCATGGATGGGTCCAGAATCTACGAATCTATCAGTAACAGTGCTGCCCAGCTCACTCCTGACTTCACAGGCCTAGCCTTCCCTGGCCGCCTTTCCTTGGCCATGCCATGTCTTCCCTTCTGTTTCACAGGATCTTGCCTCGTGCAGGAGCAAGCTGTTCCTGGGTCTGGATCTCAAATGTGAGTTCTAGTCCTACTGGACTCTGATCATCCCCAAGGATAGGTTCATTGGACCATCTCCAACTCCTCACCCGCTTCATCTATGGAAGATGCGTGTGGCTGCTGGGGATACATACTGCTCTATAGACTCATCCTCCCTGAGCTCAGAAACACAGGTAAGAAGTGAAATGTAATATGTTTATGGGTCCCCGACTCTGGGGAGCAAGAGAGGTCACTAAGTCAGGGTACCACTGCCATGATTTTCAAAAGATTTATTTTTTATTAATTTTTAAACTAGACATGTCTGCACACATGAGTACAGGCCACAGGCATCAGATCCTCTGGAGCTGGAGTTACAGGGTGCTGTGAGCTGTCCGATTTCGGTGCTGGGAGCTAAACTGGGTTCTTTAGCAAGAGCAATATGCAGTCTTGACCACTAAGGCCTTATTTTCAGTAGTTCCGAAGCTAAAATTGTTAGAATTGGAAAAGTGCAGATATCATGCAACTCAATAGCTTACATTAATTTTTAGCTATGGATTTAAAAAAAAAAACTGGTCACATGCAGGCCAGAATGATGTTTAACTTGATACCTAAGAGAAGATCAACCTTGAACTCTTGATTCAAGCACTCCTTCTTAGTGCTGTGATGTCAGTCATGTAGCATTATGCCCTGTGGTGCTAGCAGTGAAACCCAAGGCTTCGTGTGTGCTAGGTGAGCACTCTACCACCTGAGCTACAGCCCCAGCTCTTCTGAATGTGTTTCTCACAAGTGAACTCTTCCATGGGTTCTAACAGGTGGCAGCCTCCTTGGAAGGTGGGAGTTGGTGCTTTGCCCTCCTCCTGATATCCCTGATACATAAGAACCAAGGGCTCCTTGTGTGGCAGAGCCACAGCTCTGAGAAGATCTGGTAAAGACTGGCACCATGAAGGAGGGTGACTTAGTTGGGTTGGCAGAGGAGGGGCTAGACCCTGGGTCCTAGCATTCCTTCTTGCTTACCCCAAGGAAGGGTTGTCTGCTTTGGTCCTTTTTGGACGAGTCTTCTCTCCTGCTTACCAGGTATGCTCCAGGAGTCCAGAGAGCAGGGCACGCAGCTGCCCCAGGCCAGCTGGTGACATCACACATCTGGGGCCAGGATGAGACTTACATTCTTCACTTGCTGAGCGCTGCATTTGTCAGATGACTGGGAACATTGGGACATGAAAGACCCATGTCGCTTCTGTCACATCCTTGCTCCTTCCTTTGTTGAACAAGATGGCGACCTGCACTCTCTCTGCCTGAGACCTTGAATCAAGATCAGTTAGTACGCAGAGCCTGTACTAACTGACTTCACACATTGTTTAGACAGGCTAAACATTCCTGATAAGGCCTCTTGAATCAGAAGGCTGAAATGAACTTAATTAGAGCTTGGACTATTTAAGGTAGAGATAAAAGGAAGGTGTCCAGGTCTCTACAGCAACAAGGTAGGGTGGGGAGAGGAAGGAGGGAGAGAGAACTCAAAGGAAAGAGGAATTGGTCCTCAGAACCTCCTGGTCCTTTACAAGCTTGTAAAAACCTGAGTATCTGGAGACTCTGAGGAGATGTGGGTGCCCTGGCGTCCCTGGAGCTGGAACACGGCTGCTTTTCTCAGACTGCAGGGGTGAGGGTCTGGAATGCCAGGAGGCTGCCTTGAGTTCATGGTGTCATATGGGCTATGCCAGTCTCCGGGCAGACTGACAAAAGTCGCCACGGTGTTTGGGTGGAAGAACCACACCAGCCCCTGACATCCATATACCCAAAGAGTCTGGAATGCTTGGGTTAAGGCTTCATCACAGCCACTGGCGTCCATACACCCAAAGAGTCTGGAATGTCTGGATATAAGTTCAATCCCAAGCCCTTCCCCTGGGAGTTGCCTCAGTACAGACTCCACCTCAGAGATGCTCAAGACCACTCCCACTGGGTATTTAAACTGCCCTCCCAGAGAACAAACGTGATTTTCTAGTCTTCCGTTCCCACCTCCTCTCTCTGGGGTACTAGAAGGCCATCCAGGAGAGTTGTTATCCATTAAACCTGGACTTTTTCTTATTCTGTTTGATTTATTCTGATTTGGATTATTGCATTAGCAGAGAGGTTTATTAGGGCACAAAATCTTTTCATCTGGAGGTCCCACCGAGGGGGCTGTTTTTCCCACCGGCCCAGGGCCACATGTTGGGAAAACACCCTTCTCCCCAGCACCTACTCTCTGCCAGGCTAAGATTGGCTTCATCTGGGTAAGATCTGAGTTCCACGTTATTGTCTTTAGAGGCCCAGAGTCTCATATGATTGGGGCTGTCCTGCGAAAGACATGGCCATGACAGGCTCCTGACCTGACTGGGACAAGGACCTGCCTTTATCAGGAGATGTCCTGTTAAGGAATTTCTCACACCCCTCTGCTTTTTAACCCAAAGTCTACCTTGGTGGGTGCATTGTGTTAGGCTTTGAGTTCCAAGTCCCAGCACAGACTTAAAAAAGGGACCACTCACAATTCAAAGCCTGATCTCCAAATGCCCATGGGCTACTTTTACAAAATCTTTTTAAATTGGGGCTGACACCGTACATCCCTTAACGCCTAAAAGTTTTGCAGGTGTGGAAACAAAGTCCCCCACATGCCCATGGTTTCTGGATGCTGTGTTCCTGCTCTCCCTCCCTGACTCCCCTCCCCACTTCTCTGGCTGTTTGCAGTCTTTCTACATTTCTGGCATGTAATCTGGTCAGGCTGGGATTCTCCCTACAACAGATCCGATCCCCCCTCCTCCCACTCTGAGCTGCATAGGTGTTCCGTCCTTATGTTTCTCTTCTCCCTTACAGCACCTGCTAATCTGGTCCTCAGCGGGACACCTGTGTGCTTGCCTGGCTTCTGCAGCCTACTCCAGGATTTTAAGTTGGTCAGCTGACAACAGTTTCCTGAAAAAAGTTTCATGTGTCTGTTAGTATACATGTGTAAATCATGTGGCCACAGTATGCTTGTTTTATGCTTGTGTGTATGTGTGCTTATTTTAAAATCTGTAAAACTTGTAACTCCAGATTACAACAGCTCTGGAAAAATACAAATATGTAGGTAGCCACCATTTTTGGTTGAGGTCAAAGTAAAAAATTCAGTGCCATCTTTGGTAAGAGTACCCATGTGCACTGGTCCTACCAAGGAGACATTCTGCCTCCGATGTACTTTGGCTTACTAAAATATTCCTTCTAATCATCTTGCTTCGACTAGCACTGGTAAGTTGGAACTGATTGGGTAAACTATATGTCTAAATTTAACTTATATGTTTAATTTGGATATACCTAACAGGTAATGGTACCCTGGCTTTCAAGTGCCTTTACAGATCTGAGAATATGGCATTTTACAAAAGAGCTTCTTATGGCAGAGAGACATGTCAACTCCTGCAGCATCCTATAGCTCCTCCAAGAAGATGCATGGTTGCAGAAGACCTTCTGCCTGGAGGCTTGCCTTTGGGTATGGCAAAGCCACCCACACAGCGAAAAACTGCCTTCCACCTCATCAACTTCCTGGACACTATGGGGAGGGATAGATTGTCTCTTCCTGCCAAGACAGGTAGACTGAACCCTACCCCCACAGGAAAATCCTTGGGCCTCTTATACTCAGCAGCTCTAAGGCTGGTGTTCATCAAAGACTATGGACGGACTTGGGATTGCCTGTGTAGCTGAAAAAGGCTGTTTCATTTCTGCTCATTTACCCCTCTCAGATCTGTCTGATGGCATTGATGACTTAAGGTACTGGTAGCTCATTATTGAATTTCTTGAGTTTCCTGCCAAAAATAAAGACAGGTGTGCCTCTTTCACAGGCTTCATAGTCCAGAATGAACAGGTTTCAGATGTATCTTTAGAGATCCAGAATTTCCAATTTCCTTTATAATTTTCTTCTAAAACGTTCATGCCTTTTAACCTAAAGCCATAGCCTTTTGCTAAGACACCAAGGTGCAAGTCTGTTCCAGTTGTCTTACAGATACGTGCAGGTTTAAATTCCCACTCTGACTTGACATGAACCTTGTTGAGATAGATAGCTGACTTTGAGTGAGGACCCACACTCTGGAGCTGTTCCGCCCTGACTAAAGGTCAGAGAGTCCAAACCTATTCACACTTCCCAAGGACAAACAGCAAGATGTTTGGCCAAAGGTGTGGCTACTGGAGGCACAGGATGTTTGACTTAGGGCGAGGTTACCAAGTATTTTGAGACATAAAGAGGTAGTTCTTTGTATCATGGAGGTTTTGTGCCCTCCTCTTCTGATTGGGGCATATAAGGACTGTGAGAATTAAATTCGGGGCTGTTTTATAGTGTTCACTGATGCCCTCCCAACTCTAACTTCTATCTCTTGTCTATTTATTTCCTCGATCCACACTCCCCTTCTCAGGAATGAACAGACAAGTCAACTGGACCCAACAACTTTGTGTCCCACCTCCACCGCAGCAACCCATCCTCTGGATGTCATAGCTAGTGAGGTTGAGGTCATAAGCTCTATGCACCTTCAGGAAGAAGACACACAGTTCACGCCAGGCCTCTCCTCTATGTAATGAAGATGGCTTTCTGCCCTCAAATTCTGGCCTTAAGGGTCTCCTGTGTCTCCTCTGAACTCCTGCTGAGGCCTATGTCACCCCACACAAGGCTCCCCAACCCAGGAACCACACATAATCACCTTCCATCAGGCATCTGCATCGCCACAAACTGTACTGGTGCGCTTCTGAGAAGAGAAAAAAACCTTAGTGTTTAAAACATTGAGTCTCTTAGAAATTATTATTCATGAAGTTTTGTACGAGCCTTAGAATTTTTCCTCTAGGCTGAGAGCTCCTGCTGGAAGGAACTTAGCCACAATACAGCCTTCATTTCCCAGTAATCTTATTTTTTCCCTTCCTGTATTTATGAGTACTAAACACTCATAAATTCAGGATCTGGCATGACTAACGCTCATGGACGTGACATGGCTGAGCTTTTCTGAGTTCATCAGCAGAAGGAGCTGTTGGGAGGACACTTGTGATGTGGCTGCTGGGACAAGTGTGCTCATGCCAGGGGGTGGGCTTCATCTGGGGGGAGCAGAACTGCCTGTCTTCAAGAAGCACAGGTCTGAGGAGACACGTCTTCTCTTTAGGAAGCCTCTTTTGAGAAGGCCCCATCTTGAAGGGAGATAGGCTGCATCCTCTGGGGGCTTCAAATTCTTATTTTACAGGTAAATGGATTTTTGTTTCTTTGTTTGTTTTTAATAAGTGCCTTTCTCATGGGCAAATGTATTTACTGGTTCCATTTTTCAATGGGAAATCAAGTTGATTGACTGATTAATTTGACAGATGTTTATTGAAGGCATGTTTCACAGTCAAGACTCTGGTACCAGAAGCTGACATATCCCTTAAAGCCACTGCTAATGTATCGCTGTTTTGCCATGGAGCCAAAAAGAAAGAGGAGGCAGATGAGCATGCATGTAAAACACTTGAACCTCTGTGAGGCCACTTCTCACTCATTTGTCTTTGCTTGTATCCAATGAGTATTGCTGGAAACCATCTTAGGAAGAGATGGAGGAAGTCATGCTTCCTGCTCATGATAGTCTGGGTCACATAGAATGTTCAACAGTTCTACTCTGAGAGACGTCAGAGTTTAGAGAATTCAGCTGGAGATCTGTGGTCTTGGTCCCACCCCCGAGCTGGCATCTGCTTTGGCAAAGATCCAGGTCTTCTGAGAAGACTTTAGAATACCCGCATCTATCCAATGCCCCTTACAAGGGCTTTCCTTTATATTTATTTGGCTTTTCTCCATCCTCCCTGCTGCAAACAATCTCATTTTTATTTAAAGGTGCTCCATAGGATCCATGCATTTCTAACACAGCTCGCTCCTGCCTTGCTGCCTCCCTGCGGTTCCCTAGCCCAGCCTTCCCTGTGATGTCTGTGCCTGGCGAAGCCTGCTGTTGATCACAAGGGGGACTTCCTTCTGTCCAGAACCAGCACCTGTAAGATCTTCCTTTCACCCCACAAAGCTGTGCCACCCTCTGGGGGCTGGTGGAGGATCCATGAGGTGCACTGGCCTGCGGTTGGACCTATTTGTCATAGCAGTGGACTCTTCAGCGGTGGGGAGATGGCTCAGGTGGCGAGTGCTTGCTCTACAGGCAAGGGGAACTGAATTTGAATCCTCATCACTCCACACAAGCAGGGGATGGTGGTGAACATCTGTAACCCTAGGATGGATGGGTACGGTGGAGTAAAGGCAAGCGGATTCTCAGAACCAGTCAGTCTAGCCAACCAGTAAGTTCTTGGTGAGGTTAGAGACTGTCTCAAAACATCAGGTGAAGAGCAGAGGTGGAGGACACTCGATGTCACCATCTGACTTCCAGACGTGCGTTCTTACGTATTCATTCACATGCACACACACACTTAAACAGGGAATGGCCTCTTTATAGCCAATACGAATGAACTTCAGTGTTGTCTGGGCAATAATACAGGTCACTTTGCTGTAACAGAGGATCAACGGAGAGTAGCTGACAAGAAGGAGGTTCATCTCTCTCTGGAGATAGGCTAGGATCTGGTGACTGACCTTATGAGACTGTGACATCATGTTGCCATCTACAAAGTTAACACTGGAGGATTAGGCAATTTAGTAACAGAAAAGAAACATATTGAATAATAAGTTTTTAAGGATATTGCATTGTGTGTGTGTGTATATCTGAGTGTTTTTCCTGCAGGTTTCTGTGTGTACCATGTGTGCCCAATGCTGAAGAAGACCAGGAGGTGTCGGATCCCTTGAAACTGGGGTTACAAACTGTGTGGGTGCTCGGGGTGAACAGAGGCCAGAAAATATCCCGTTAAATGAATGAATCCACTAACATTTGCTCTGCCATGAAGTTGCCGTGTGACTTTAGGTGAGTCTCTGTACTTCTCTGGGCCACATTTTCACCATCTTAAAGAGTGGCAAGGTTAACGCCTCAAACGCGCCTTATGATGCTAATGCCTTCTGGATCTCAAGGAGCAGAGATTAGCGCTCAGCTCTCACGCATTTACTGCTTTTCAAAATGTCCAGGGCCTAAAGAACAGCAGCGATTTTCTCATTGAAATGCTTTTATTTGGTAAAGTGGATAATCTTGGGATATACACTGTGTTTCTGTTTGTATTCATTAAAACGCTTCTCATTCTGGATTCACCATGCGGGTTCTGAGTGTTTGCTCTGAACTGGCTCCGTGGGGGGGAAAAACAAAATAAATAAAGTGGAGGAGAGGAGAAAGCAATAAGGAAAAGGGAAATAAAGATTGGATAGCTGAGAAAATGGAGTAGGGTTGGCTGTGCCATCCGTGCTGTGTGTGAGCGTGCCCTGGTGTCTGGAGATGAACACGGTCCTGCCTTCGCGGACTTGACGGCTACTGTGGCTGGCTACTGGAAAGAGCAAAGGCTTGCAGAGAAACACTGTCTTATCTCAAGTCAGAAATGTCACCTGGAAGGGGAAACAGGTGGAGTTCTTAGAGATTCATGGGAGTGGAGAGACCAGAGGGTCATTAAAAGCCATGTGTGAAGCCATAGGACCTAAGCATTTTTCATGTCTTTCTGCCCCAAATCACAAATATTGGTAAAGAACATAGAAACTGTACAGTGGACACTCACCATTTTTACTCATAATTCATATCTTGCTCTATTTGTTTGATTACATAATCTTCTGCCAGTCTAACCCTTATCCATCTGTTAATTCATTCCATTCTTCCATACTAAATTTAGGGTTTGTTTGGATGACAGTGCAGGCCAGCACATGCCATAGTGATATAGCACAGATCCTAATCAGAGCACACCATCACCCCTGCCTGCTCCAGCACACACCGCAGTGGTAGAGCACATGCCATAGTGATATAGCACAGATCCTAATTAGAGCACACCATCACTCCTGCCTGCTCGAGCACACGCTGCAGTGGTATAGCACACATTGCCATCAGAGCACACCATCACTCCTGCCTGCTCGAGCACACGCTGCAGTGGTATAGCACACATTGCCATCAGAGCACACCATCACTCCTGCCTGCTCGAGCACACGCTGCAGTGGTATAGCACACATTGCCATCAGAGCACACCATCACTCCTGCCTGCTCGAGCACACGCTGCAGTGGTATAGCACACATTGCCATCAGAGCACACCATCACTCCTGCCTGCTCGAGCACACGCTGCAGTGGTATAGCACACATTGCCATCAGAGCACACCATCACTCCTGCCTGCTCGAGCACACGCTGCAGTGGTATAGCACACATTGCCATCAGAGCACACCGTCACTCCTGCCTTCTCCAGCACACACCGCAGTGATATAGCACACATTGCCATCAGAGCACATCATCACTCCTGCCTGCTCGAGCACACGCTGCAGTGGTATAGCACACATTGCCATCAGAGCACACCGTCACTCCTGCCTTCTCCAGCACACACCGCGGTGGTATAGCACACATTGCCATCAGAGCACACCATCACTCCTGCCTGCTCCCTCTCCAGTGATTCCACACACACCACAGGCAACATTGTTCTGGAGCTCGGTACCGCATGAGTGTGTCCAGAGCGGAAGGCAAATGGAATCTCCCAGCACATCTGTCTTTGAGTATTGCTGCATCAGCTTGGCAACCTACTTTGACCCTCATCCAGTGGTTTCTTCCTCTGCATTGTCAGTGTGGTACAATCTGGGTATCCATCCTGTCACTAATAAACGATTTGGATTGTTTCCAGTTTGAGGTTACTAAGGAAAGCTCAATGCTGAGTGGTTCTGGACAAATCCTTTTGAGGTTTATGTATTTTCGTTCCCCCTGGGTAAACACCTCAGGGTCATAGGTTGATGTATCTTTGGCTCTATAAAAAACTCAAAGGCTGTTTTCTAAAAGTGGTTATAACGTTCTCATACCCATCATTCCTGGAAGAGAGTTCTAGTAGCTCTCAGCCCTCTTTAGCACTTGGTGTTGGCCTTTTTTATTTCTAAATTTATTACTTTATTTTCTATGTTTGTGTGTGCCTGTGCTTGAGTGTGCATATGAATGCAGTACCCACAGAGGCCAGAAGAGGGTGCTGGATCTCTGGGAGCTGGAGTTACAGGCTATTGTGAGTTACCTGAAGGGCATGTTGGGAACCAAACTGAGGTCCTCTGTAGGAATAGTATGTGTTCCTAACTGCTGAGCAGTCCATCCAGCCCCTTTAACTACTGAAATGCTTCACCAGGAAAATCATAATGGTTTTAGCGTGCCTCCTCTGGGGGTTAATTTATTGATCACTTTCCCCATGTGTTATAGGTTATCTGTATTATCGTCACGAACTCTTAGACCCTTTGTTGCTTGTCAAAATTAGATTTGTTTGACTTCTAATTGTTGGATGTAACCATCAGTTGTAAGCAGGTTGCGTCATGCATGTCTGTCTTCCTAGTCCTGTTGGTGTAACAAAGCGCCCTGACAGACAGCTGAGGAGAAAGTTTTAGCGTATACTTCCCAATGGCAGGGAAGTCAAAACAGCCCAAGCCTGAAGCAGCTGGTCAGGTGGCACCACAACCAGCAAGCAGAGAAGAGTGAGTGCAGGCTAGTTCCTTTCTCCACACACAGTCCAGGACTCGGGGAGGCGAATGGAGCCACCCATAACGGGCCAGTCTTCTCACCTCAAGGCAACTGTCCATAGGTCCATCTCCTTGGTAGTTCTAGATTCTTCCAGCTGACCGTCTTTATGGACCATCGTGATATATAGGAGGCTTTCTTTATTAAGAGACTGAAAAAGGAACAGTCCCCACCAGGGAATTTCTGTACACCTGCCTCAGACATCACCCAAACAGAAAAACCTTGATACCCCGTGAGCCCCGCACAGACCAGACTCCAGCCTGGAATCCCAGTCAAAACTGCCCTTACTTCTGTGGTCCTCACTTTCCTGCAGAGACTGCATACTGGAAATGACACGTGCAGCTTCTCACACTTCTCTCCTTGGCCTGAACAATGAGCAGACCGCACTACTCTCATGTACACACTAAGACATACAGGCAGGGAAACCACACCGAAAGTGGCTTACTCTGCCACTCCAGACCCTGTGAGCTCACGGTGTTGCCAGTGCTCTGGCCCTGCCCAGCCCACTCCCTGGGACACTGCACCAGGTAAAGTGGTCTTTGTGTTGTATGGACTTGGGGGTGAATCCTCCTCACCTGTCAATCTCTTCCTCTATCATAGTTTGTGGTGTGACTTATCCTGTCCTTTGTCAGTATAAACAGCAATAATTTTATTCAATGTATTAATTCTCTGCTCCTGGGTCTGGCTAAAGAAACTCTAGGTTTGACCTTCCCTCAGTCTCTTGAACTAGAAGCAGGGCAGGCTGTACACTGGGCATTTCTGTTCTAAAAACCCAGCTCAGCTGCTGAGTTCTGTGTGATTAAGAACAAAGCAAGTTCTCATTTCTTATCTATAAAACACATGTGCACACACCACCTCAGATTTACTGTGGATCCTGAAGGAGGCAAAGCCACCGAGCATACTGCAGGACTTTAGCCTGCATCCGTCTTCTTCCTCTCCAGTCCTTGGGGACAAGAGGCTGTCCTAACCCCAGCTGACTTGTTGAGCTCTGATGGAGGTCCCAGATGCTGTGACAGCACAAGGTGGGGTCTGCTCATCCACCCCAGGGCTTCTACTTCCCTGAACTAGTGAGGCTTCTCGACTCCCTCTCCAGCAGCACCAGGAGCAGCACGCTGACTGGTGGGAGCCGGCCTGAGGGGTCCTAGCTTGGCTTTTGCTCTATTCCACTACCTGCTTGAAGCTGGTCTTCCCTCCCTTCCTGGAAAAACCAGGAGGTAGCACAAACATTTTCCATCCTTTCTTCCTAGATTCATTTATTTGTGTGTGTGTGTGTGTGTGTGTGTGTGTGTGTGTGTGTGTGTGTGTGTACACATGCATGTGCCTCAGTATATGCGTGTACACCCCATGTGAGAAGGTAACTGCAGAGGCCAAGAGGGCATTGGATCCTCTGGAACTGGAGCTTTAGGTAGTTGTGATCAACCTGATTTAGGGGCTGGAAACTGAACTGGGTCCTCTGCAAGAACAGATGCTTTTAACTGCTGGGCAGTTTCTTCAGCTTCCCTCTTCCCTTCCTTCTCTTTCCTTCCTTTCTGTTTGATTGAGTCTTATATAGCCCAGGTAACCTCAAACAGCCCAGGACGCCTTGAGTATTTGGTCTCCCTGCTTCTCCCTCCCAAGTGCTGGGATTGCAGGTGCACATCAGCACACGGCTCCAGGGAGAAATTTCTAAGATCTTTTCTGGCTCAAACATTCTGTCTTTGCAAGTGTCTGCAGCCCCTGATGGATGCTGGACCACAGCAGGGAGAGCCAATTTCAAACAGAATCGACCATTAGATTGGCATGAGTTTCTGAAGCATTTTATGTTTCTTATGTTTGGAGAGGTGCGTGCAGGGGTGTGGGCAGAGGCTCAAGGGATGGATTAGAGGAAGCATCAGCACTCAGTCTCCATCAGACCTAGAGTTCTATAACAGGAGTAACCTTGATGGGGAAGGTACTCACGTCCTTAAAGGCAAAACTAGAACAAAGCCCTGCACACCCATCTGGCCAGATACCTCTGGTCTGAGTTTTCCATTAATCAGCTTCTTAGCAGGTATGTTAGTGGTGAGCTCTGGATTTACCCGGTTCCTGGACTGCAGGGAAGGCTGCTTTTGTCTACTTAGCAAACATCTCCACTGATGGGAAGGTGTTGGCAGTCAGTGAGATGAAACCACACCCCTTATTCAATTTGCCCATTCTCCACCACAAGGGAGGAACTGTCCTGGAAGCTGGGACTGTCTGCTGCAGGGGAAAGGCAGTCCTTTGAGAGACTCCTTCAGATGTGGTCTGAGACCTGTGAGCCTACCTGGGGAACTCCCTCAATCCCAGCTAAGTGAGGCCAGCCTGTTGCCAGTGGGGTTTCTGCATCCTGTGATTTTCTGTCCAGCAGCTCTGTGATGCAAACCATGAATTGAACAAGATACAAAACGACAAAAGTAAAAGCACATTACTAAGAATGAAAGGGAAAGCTAGGTACCCATGAGGAGCCTGCCTGACTCCATTTTGAAGGCCATAGCCATTATGCAGTATGGTTAAAAATAAGTTTCTATTTACTATAAGAGCGAAGTTGCTCTCTTTCCCGGAACCTAACCTTACCCAACCCATGACCTGCTATGACCAGATCATGGAGTTCCCTTAAAACCAACTAGGAGACAGAATCCTGGATGTAAAAGCAAAGAGCCTTTATTCTTATTCAAATTTGAATTCAGACTCTCAGTGTATCTAAAATATTGGTATGATCAGAGATCCCTGAGCTCAGTTGAGTCTGGGTTTTTATAATAGCAGAGGTTGTAATGGTTTTAATGTGATGGTTTAAATAAAATGCTGCAAGTTTGCAAGTGGCAGCAGTGGGTAGCAGGCCGTGAGACCATGCCACAGGTTCCCAAGCAGTGGCAGGCAGTGGGCAGTAGGTCATGAGACCATGGCAGGCCATGAAGGCAGCTGGGTCCCAGGCAGGAAGCCATGTGGCAGGTGAGAGACAGAGATGGGTAGGCACACCATGCAGAGTAAAGTTGGATATTTATTTAGTGGGTTATGGAAGGGGAGGGGAGAAGGGGAAAGGGCAGAGAGAGAGGCACAGTGAGACAGAGACAGAGATGGAGACAGGGGGAAGGAGAGAAGCAGGGAGAAGGGAGAGATAAAAGCTACCTCTTTGAGAGAGAGAGAGAGAGAGAGAGAGAAGAAGGTACTCAGGCTGGAAGTTGGTGATAGGGGGAGGGAGTGGGCATGGCTTGTCTCTTAAAGGGACAGGACAGACCATTACAGTGAGGGATTTCTAAGTTTCAGGACCCCTGATTGGCTGGCATTTGTCTAGGGGTGTCCTGGTGAAAAGCAATGGATGTGTGCTGGCAGGTGATCCTATCTACAATGGTTAGAAAGTTAGGAATTTGCTTCAGATGATCTGTTCCTGGGTGGTCTCAGTTTGTGATCTTTCTTGGAACCAGATATTGCCTTAGGGTAAACTACTGAGACTGGGGCCTCTATTGAGCTTGTCCTGGCTGGGTCCTACAGACCTTGATTTGTTTTTGAGAACAACCTTAACCTCCCTGTTCACGTGGTGACTACATGATCTTTTTCTGAGGTTTTTTTTTTTTATTTCCTTATTGTCCCATTTCCTTACTGTCCCATTGTCTTATTGTCCCATTGTCTTATTGTCCCATTGTCTCTCTTCTGTAAAAATACCTGTGATTTTACTGCTTAGAAGGGACCCAAGAAGTGGATTTGGCTGGTCTCTTTAACCCGATTTAGGCCAGTTCTTGCCAGCACCCCAATAAATATGAAGCTTGCTTATGTTAAGCCCGGATCATGGAGTCTCCCAAAGACCACCAAGGAGTTCAAATCCAATGTAAAAGTAAAGATCTTTCATTCAAGCTTAAACTTAGACCCTAGTGGTACAGGATTGGAGCGCCTCGAGTTCAGTTGGGGCAGAATTTTTACTATAGCAGAGGTTGGCTTGAGGGGATTTCTAAGTTTCAGGATGCCTGACTGGCTGACATTTTTCTGGGGTATCTTGGTGAAAGGGGATGGGTGTGTGCTAGGCTAAGGGACATCTGGTAATCCTATCTACAATGGTTGGAAGTTAAGTGTTTCCTTTGGAATGTTAGGTATTTTCCCTTTGGATTCTGATTGGCCCATTCTTGGGTGGTGGCTGGATGGTCTCAATTTGTGGCCTTTTAGGGAGTCAGGTGTTTCTTGCCTTAGGGTCTACTTTCTGGCTGGTCTTTAATTTAAACCCACCACCCTCAGCAGTGTAGCAAGACCTGGGCTATATACTTCAAATTTGGCTCAAATTGTGACAGTGGTCTTAATCTTACTGATGGAATTAGTGCCAACTACAGAGTGGAAGTAGAGAGAGCTCATTACTCAGAAGATCAATTCTCTGGGTCCAAGGAAGAACACTTTTCTTACAGAATTTATTTTGTCAGTTGTAAGTATCTGGTTTCTCTGCTTCTTGAAGATGGTTTACACCAGGGTAGGCTTGGGCAGTCTACATTCTCATTTTTCTCAGTTATTGTTGTAATGTTCTGGGCTGTCCCTTTAAGAGACAAGCCACACCCACTCTCCCTCCAGTCTGAGTCCCTCCCTTTTCTGTCTCTCTCACAGAGAGGTAGCTGCTGTGGCTCTTCTCCTACCCCCTCTGTTTCTCTCTCTCTCTCTCTCTCTCTCTCTCTCTCTCTCTCTCTCTTCTCTTCTCTTCTCTTCTCTTCTCTTCTCTTCTCTCTTCTCCCCTTCTCCTCTTTCCTCTCTATAACCTACTAAATAAATATCCAATCTCACTCTGCATGGTGTGCCTATCTGTCTGTCTCTCACCCACTGTGTGGCTCCCTGCCTGGGGACCAACCACCTTCAGAGACCTGCGGCATTGTCTTGTGGCATGCCCATCCATCTGTCTCTCTTCATGGGACTGGATGCCCATTGAGGTCTCTCACCTACCATGCAGCTCCCTGCCTGGGACTCACTGCCCCTCGTGGCCCATTGCAACCATTTGGGGAACTGTGCCATCCCTGCATGGGACTGGCTGCTCTTGGGACCCACTGCCCACTGCCTGCTGCCACTTTGGGGATCTGCAGCATATCTCATGGCCCACTGCCCACTGCAGCTACTCAGGGACCTGTAGCATTTTTATTTAAACCACAATAGTTGTGTCTCAGAGTTAACCTTCCTATAACTCATGGACACACATTGTCTGGTCCCATCCTCCCACCTCCAAGCAGGCAGTGACATCTGGGCTTGTCCTTACAAAATGGTAGAATTTGCTCATGGGAGTCTTGAGTGTGTTACTCTGGGGTTTCAGTTTGTGTCTCTGTCAAGATGAGAATGGAGGAACTCATCAGTCCAGCAACTGTAACAGCCACACTGTTGATCTTGGGAATCATGTATGTGAGAGATTACTCAGCTTTTGGCCATGTGGACACAAAGGGCCTTGAGATGACACGTGAAGGTGGGTCTCAGGATCAGACTCTCAGTTCTTTTTCTTAGGGTGTTCTCCTCTTCTGCATTTTCCCTCAGGTTTTATCCTCTAGTTAAAATTTCCCAACTTCTTTTCCCTACAAAGCTCCTGGTCTCCATTTATATGTAAATTGAATGTCTAAATTCCCCAGGCTGAGGAATTTGTTGAATCCGCCTTTTATATTTTCCAGAACACAGCAGAGAAGGCAATTTCTCTACCCAGGTTAGGTTTTTCTGTTCACAGACCTGATTACTCTCCCATTAGATGACTCTAGAATGAAAGGTCATGAATTTCCAGCTCTAAGGGTATCATTGGGACTGTCCCACTGTGACAGAACAAGACAGTGTAGAGACTGCCCCGTCTTGTATTCTTGTTGAGGTCATTTCAGGTTTGATTAGGATTACATCTCCTTGATGGAAAATCCCATGGGAAATTACCCAACTTTAGTCTAGGAACCAGAGGTCAAGATACCCCAACTAGCTTATTTTAAATTCTGTTGAACTGCCTGCTTGTGCAAACCTCCCCCTCCAGTTAACCACTTATCTTAGCTGCTGTTAAACTGCTTGCTTGCACAAAATCACCCATGCAGCTGCCAAGTGAGATAATAAGATGTGGATTTTGCTTTTAAAAGCCTCTTATTCTAAACACTCAGTGCTACACTTGAGTTCCAACTACCTGAATATAGTCCCTACCAGCTAAAAAAAAAGACTCCCAATTGATTGTAAATGGTGTCTGAGTGGTCTTCTCCAGTGTACTGTCTTCTCAATGCACTCCACAAGGTGCTCATTTAGCAGGGGTGCTGTCACCCCCTTTTAATATCTCTGCAGGGCTGGCACTTTCTGCCTCCCATTTCTGTACCTTCAGCAGATACATAGAAATAAGGGTGGAGCAGTATCAAGGCCTTCCTTGACTACAACACAGAGTCTTACAGCTGGATGTTTTTCAAAATTAGAGTTCTGCAGTGGAGGAAGGAACTGATATGTAATTATCCTCCAGAGATGAACTATATTAGGAAAAGAACCCTTGTGGCTATGGGACCCATGACTGGGACTTAAGAGGTGACGAGACAATATAAGTTCTCATTTCACTACTGTGGACCCTCATACTGTAACAAAAATCAGCATCTGGCTTTGGACTTGCCAGAGTCTGAATCCTCGGCCCTGTTTTTGCTGGTTGGGGGAGACTCACCACAGGTATCATACAGTGAGTTTTCAAATGAATAAGACAACAACTCCAGAGACCATCCAGACCCTTTCAGATGCAATCCAGTGTCTTAGAGATTGGAGGAAGCCCATGTGTCCTTTTGGGAATTCAGGACCATGGCAAAGTGTTATCCAACCTGGAGCTGTGCAGAGATGGTGATGTCTCCATCTGACAGGGAAAGAGTTGGGGATATCAGGCTTCCTGAACCTTCCCATTGGGTCTCTTTGTGGAGATATCAATTCTATTCAAGCCACAGAGGAGTGAGGGTCCAAGGGCTTTTGGGGTATTGTGGAATAAAAATTTTGTACAGTGTGAAGATGTGTCATTCTGACTGGTTTAATAAAAAACTGAGCAGTCAACAGCTATGCAGGATTTTTCAGGCACACAGGATACTGGGAAGAAGAAGGAGGAATCACCAGACAGAGAAGAAGCAACATGAACAGTACAGAGTAAAGGTATTAAAACCTCAAGATAAAAACATGATTGCTAAAAATGGGTTAATTTAAGTTGTAAGAACTAGTTAGTAACAAGCCTAAGCTATTGGTAAAGCTCTTATAATTAACAGTAAGTCTCTGTGTGGTTATTTGGGAGCTGGCAGCCAGGCAGAAAGTCCATCTCTGGGGTATGCTGATGTCTTGTCCTGTTCAACAGCTAGTTGTCACCACTGAATCTCTCTGCTGAGCAGTCTTTAGACACTCATGGTGTCTAAACACAGTATATTGTCCCTGTTAGTGGTGGTGTAGACAGAGACACAGTTCTATGCTGTCACCTGCAACAGCCTGAGTTCCTCCCATCATCGTTAGGGACTTCGATTCATCTGAAACCAGATCCTGGGACTAGCTTAGAAAAGAAGAAGTTCAGGAGCAGTCAGTATGAAACAGAGTTGATTAAAAGGAAGTTTTACCAAATTTTAACCACACAGGTTAAGAGAGAGAGAGGCTGAGGGAGAGAGCAAGACTGTCCAAGGTCATGGATATGGGGTTCTCGAAGAAGAGCAGCTGTTAGGTGACTTCGAGGTGACTGAATACAGGATTCTGAAATTTCCATGTTGGATGCATTTCTAGTGGGCTCTCCCCTCCTTTAACTCTATTGTCGTTCAAGTTTTAACATTTGATGTTGGTGTGGGGTAGGATGCCTGTGTGCCCAGGCACCTGTGTGGAAGTCAGAGCACACTCCCAGGAGTTAGTTCTCTTTTTCCCTCATGTGGGGTCGGGGGTAATACTCGGGTCCTCAGGCTTGGCAGCAAGAGCCTTTGCCTACCAGACATCTCCCTGGCCAGCTCCTGGTCCTTCCAGTGACTGAGATTGTATGATGACAGCTGAGAAGGGGGAAGCTCTTAAGCCAATCTCCTTAATCATGCTGGAATTCTTAGCTGGTGTTGAGAGGTCTCCAGTGAGGGTTCAAGAGAGATACTGAGGTGCACTATTGGGGGGTATGGAGTCTTCTTATGTCTTTTTGAGGATGGAGAAAGCATCACAGAGAGCCTGCATCCGGGAGACAAAAGAGGGGTGAGGTGAAGGATGTGCTGCCATCAAAACCCTCTTCTCTGTTGATGAAGGATCCTGGCTCTGGGAAGATGTCTGCTAGGCTCACAGTGTCTCCGCAGGGCTCAGTCTGTCTGACAAAGGAGGAGGGCTTCTGCAGATCTGTAGCCTGAGCAGCACCTGGGATCTAACATCACATTCTCATAGGCCAGTGGTTTCACTCAGATTTTGGTTTTCTTTTTCCTGTGACCCCATATTTCCCCTATGGTTCTCCCCTGATTCAAATTTGGGTTCTTATGTCTATGATGTGACCAGTTTTTTTGAGTTTATGGCAGCTCACAGAAGTTGAGAGGGCAATACAGGGCCACATGGCTGGGAGCTGGAGGCTTCTGTCAGGAGTCTGGGGGGCAGGCATATGGTTTCTGGATTCTAGTATCTCTTTCTGATGAATCATACAGAAACATATGATAGTTACAGGACAAGAGAAAGCTTATTAAAGGAGAGATGCAGAGGAGCTTGGAGGTGGGCCAGATCTAGCTCTAAGAGAGTGGGCAAGGGAAAGATGTAGGGGAGGCAGGCTGCATGACCTTTTATGTGCTTTATGTGTAGTACCTGCCTCTTGCAAATTAATGAAATGGAAGCTTTACTGAGCACATTTTCTTGGCTGAATTAAGCCCGGGCGGACTAAGGGCTTTCAGTCTCCCTGATGGCACCTCTGAAGTCTCTATCCCCTATCTAGCCTCCTCTAGCTCATTTTTATGCCTTGTCCCTGCCTTTGTTTCAAGCATGCTCTATGTCCTATAGTTGCCCAGCCTATGGAGGAAGCCTGGCATTGTATTAGATGCTCGAGGGTATTAACTCGATTGATGCTGCAAAATAAATAAATAAATAAACAAATAAATGGCAGGAAAAAGGGGCAGGCTGGACATTAGGGCTCAGAGGGAGAAGCTGACACACATAGGGCTGTGTGGAGGGGTTTGTGGATAGAGAGAAAAATGGACCCCATCCCTGTGCCTTGGCAGATGTTAATACCGAGGGAGGCAAGCTATGGAATATCTTAGCAACCTAGGACTCGCCTTGGCTTGGGCCGTGCACTTGCCCCTCTCCTCTCACTGCACCTAGCGACCTGGGACCCTCACCTGCTGGAGCTGCACCATGTACAGCCCACTTTCTACAATGGGGTTATTCTCTCCTCCCCTAGCAACTCTTAATGACTCCTCTTTTGCAATCACTTTTATTCGAACACGTTTCATGACATAGCTGGGTATGGGAGGCCTGGGGTTGCTTGGGCTTGAATTAGCTTTGAATGCGTGTGGAACAGGGCAAACTGTGTCTCAGAAATGAACTTTTAGGGGGAAATTCCTAATTTATCATTGTCAGTGTTTAAAACATGAGTGTACCCCAAAGGAAATAAGAGATCATTCATTCTGGAGCCAAGTGTGAGTGACCATGGCCAGGGAACAGGCTCAGCCTTCCAGTGTTCTAACAGTTTTATAGTAACAGAATAAAGAAAGTTGCAAATCAAAAAATTTTCAAAAACATTGATAGAAACACTAAGTAGGAGGTTGTTGCTGACCTTGGCTCTAGGTCTCAGATTCTGTCTGATGGAGGAAGGTCATTGGTTAAATAAAAAGAAACTGCTTGGCCCTTTTTTATTGGTTAGGACATAGGTAGGTGGAGTAAACAGAACAGGATGCTGGGGGGAGGAAACTCCACAGTTCTCCTCGCAGGAGCAGACGCCTCAGAAGAGACACCATGCTCCCGGCTCCTGGGCAGACACACACAATGAAGCTCCAAC
This sequence comes from Microtus pennsylvanicus, assembly GCF_037038515.1. Classification (NCBI taxonomy): domain Eukaryota; kingdom Metazoa; phylum Chordata; class Mammalia; order Rodentia; family Cricetidae; genus Microtus; species Microtus pennsylvanicus. Next base: position 56,518,353 of record NC_134585.1, read on the forward strand.
CCAGGATGGACCTAGGCTAGAATCTTCCCGGTAAGCGCACCTAGGGGCGCTACACAGATGATTAGAAATGGGCTAAATTAATATGTGTGAATTAGCCTAGATAGAAATGGGCCAGGCAGTGATTAAATGAATACAGTTTGTGTGTTGTTATTTTGGGGCATAAGCTAGCCGAGCAGGCGGCTGGGGTGTTGGGGCCACAGCCCCGCCGCCGCTCTTATTACTACATCTGTCTGCTGGCATTATTAGTCTTTGCTTGGTAAAAACTAGGATTTTATTAAGTTAAAAAAAGCCACACAAACAAAGGCTTGAGGTTGATGTCTCTTAGTTCTTGCCAGCTACCTACTCTAGGGCTCTCCTATCTCTACCTCCTAAGGCAGGAGCTACAGGCGGGCTGCCATCTACCCAGCATTTGCATGGGGTTCTTGAGATCTGAACTCTACACCTCACATTTACTAAACCTCTGGCTCGCTCACCAGCCCCCACTCTGGCTCTCCGTGAAATCATGTTATTCCATATGCCTAGCAGGCAAGGGCTGATTAACAGGGCACATTGGAGAAGTTACTATGTTAAATGCCAGCAGTCAGCACTGAGGTAGGAGAGTTGGAGTGCCTGTGGTTCCATGACCATGGTCTCTGTGCTCTCTGCATGGGAGTCCCCAGGGTCCAAACGTGCCTTTTTCTGGAAGATGCAATGGCTCACTATGCTATCTCTTGCTGTCTCCACTATTCTCTCCCACTCTCCTGGTCTCCCAGCCCTGGCCTTGGGCCAGTCTGCTGGCCATGTTCAGTCTACTTTTCTCTCCGCTCTGGACCCTTCCAGACACCTCTGGATATATCTCCTCTCTTTTGCTTACAATTAAAGCCTGTCCCTTAACCATACCACAGAGCCCCCTCACATGCAATAAGTGGCATGTGTGTCTGTCCCCTTGGAAACGTGCCACAGAACCAAGCACACTGCCCAGTCCCACTCCACTTGTCCTGCACTTAATTATTTAAATGTAATCCATTAGTGGTTCTATATTTAATTTTTTAAAAAAACATTAAGTGAATTATTAGTATGTTAATAAATAATAAAGTTTAACAGCTGTTAATGAGCATTCAAAATAGATAATTTACTGCATTCCATGACACAATACCAATATTTACCCATGAAGGGGAAGTTGTACCTGCAAGAAACCTTCCACTTTTGACCCAGTTTTCATTTCTGAGCAAACATGAAGCAATGAGTCTCTGATGTGGCAATAACAAGAGGCGATAGAGAGCAGAGTTTCCTTATGTGCTGTGGTCACATCGTGTTCTCTTCTGCTCTTGTACCTGTCCTTGCTCAGGTTCCTTGTCACTCTGGGCGTGGCCACTGGATAATCAGTGTCATAGGTGTCTAGGGAAATTTTAACTGTCAACTTGACAACCTGAGAACAGAGACACAACTAAGTGATTATACAAGTCAGACTGGCCTGTAGAAATGTCGCTGGGAGGTCGTTTCACTTGGATATAGGAGGGCCCAGGACATTCTGGGTGGCACTATTCCTTAGGCGTATGGGTGGGGATTTTATAAGGGAGCTAGATGAGTCTGAGTCTGAGTCATCCCGAGAGCAGTGCTGCTCTGTGGCTTCTGCTTCAAGCTTCTGCTTGAGTTCTTCCTTCCCTCCACGGTGGAAGCTGCCAGCTGAAACACTGTAAGGGAAACATTGTAAGCTGAAACACTGTAAGGGAAATTTTAAAGGAGGTCTCTCAAACAACTGGTGCCCCTTTACTTTTTCCCAATTATTTCTACTCTGTCTGGATTGTCAGGCTAGGAAGCAGGAAGAGATAGTAGCCATCCCAGGTCATACGGTAACCTTGAGGGACAGAAAAATGAACAGAGACTTGGACATGGGGGAGGATGTATGGACTTGGGGAGGACTTCACAGACCACTTCCATCTGTCCCAGGCCCACTGGCTCTTGTAGAAGATGACAGAGAGTAGGGCACTCCTTGAAGCCTTGGAGATGACTGCAAGAACGAAACAGACCCCTGTTCACAGGCATCTAGCTTCCGGTTGGCATTGCTCTGGGAGTGGGTACCAGGAATGAAGGATGTGGACCAAGGTGGGGTCATTTTTAAGGCGGTTTCCCCCGTGAGATCTCCATGACATCTTTACATGAGGGCTCTGGTTGCTTGGCATGTTTTCCCGGCTTCTGTTTATGTAATGAGGATGCTAATGTGTTGCATAAAGCCACAGGGAAGAGGAATGGAGGACATTAATATAAAATGCATAGTAAAATGCTTGGCATGCTTGGGCTAACAGATTGCATTTATTATTGTTCTATAGGAGTAAGCATTTGTGCACATGTGCACTATGAACATGTGTGTGTATGCGTATGTGGGTTTGCTTATAGCTAGATGGCAGGTAAGGAGGGAGAGAATCTGGTAGGCTTTGTGTGCTTCTGGTCCTCTCAGCCTCCATGCCCAGTGCTCTCTTCTATTCTTCCACAGGACAGAGGAGAACAATGACAGGGCAGGGCAGGGTGGTGACAGGTCCAGCTGTCACAGAATTGAGCTTGCGTGGGAGGTGTTTTAACACTGAAAATTCCATGGTCCAATTTGGAGGGCAACAGGCAGAGAGGGAGAGAGAGAGAGAGAGAGAGAGAGAGAGAGAGAGAGAGAGAGAGAGAAACTGGGTTGCCAAGCAACCAGCCATTAACAGAGAATTAGTCGCTCATCTCCGAATGTCCTGTCCCATTTTCATTCCGCCTCCTTTCTCCTCCTGCCAAACAGAAACATACAGAGCCATGGCTGAGGCTGCCAGGAAGCATCCAGAGAGAGAAGTCACATGAGGGGCAGACACCAACTTGAGCAGGTAGCCAGGGGTACCGCCTTCTGGCTCCCCATCTTCTCTGATTGCCTTCCTCCCACTGCACTTCAGACAGACCTCCATCCTGTGCCTCAGCAGTTCTTAGTCTGTCCTCACTTAGATTCCCTGTCTCCTAGCCACGCACATTGGAACATCTTGGGGGACAGCTTTTCCCTCCAGGTGAGGACTCCCTGCAAATGGTGGTGACCACACTTGAGAATGAAGAATAACTGGTCTATCAAACCTTACAAACCTCTCAAATCCCAACCCCCCCCCTAGACTGTGTGTGCGTGCATGTGCGCGTGCGTGCATACATGTGCGCATGCATGTGTGTGTGTGTGTATGTGTGCATGCATGTGTGTGTATGCGTATGCACGCATGCATATGTGTTCATACGGAGGCCAAGGTCAAGCTCTGGTGTCTCCCTCAGTCACTCTCTGCGTTGTTTCTCAGAAGACAGCTTCTTCACAAAACTTAAAGTTAGCTGATCTGTCTAGATTGGGACTGGCCAGGAGGCCCTTGGGAACTTCTGTCTCTCTAGTTTTAAAGTCACAGGCACACATGGCTGTGGGCAGGGGTTTGTTTGGGTGCTGAAGATCTGAGCTCGGGTCTGTGCAGTACGTGCTGTGCTGACTGAGTCATCTCCCCGGAGCCCAATAATTTCTGTCTGGGCTCTCAAGCTTCTGGAAGTGGCAGGGCTGTCTGTTGGGGTGTGTATCGTTTCTAATACCCTGGGAGGAATGCAGGGTGGGACAGTCCTGAACTAGAGGCTCAGGCTTTGGGATTGTTTATTGCTTACTTGTTTGTTTTTATTTTGTTTTGTTTTTGTTTTTTTGAGGGATCATTATTAAACTGTGGACCCAAAGGAAAAGATGGCACAGAAGCCCTATTCTGCCACCTCATATTGCCCTGGAGAGCCTCCTTATCTAGATGTGTCTCGTCTTGGTAGAGTGACGCTTGGGGTCCTTAGAGGTAGAAACACTTCTGGAGAGAAAGCTGTCTCCCTGGGGTCACAATCTCTTGATTGAGACAGACTTCCAGAAAGTTGACTTCAAATTCTATGGAAGTTTTTAGACCGTCCTCCCCTCCATGTGCCCGCTGACTGGGGAATTGTACTCCGTCTCTGGTGCAGTTGTCGGCCTGGAGAGATGTGGTGGAAGGGTGGCTTGTCTGGGATCCTCCTCTCTTATGGTGACCATGGTCAGGAAACGAAGCAGACATGACAGTGCCAAGTGCCCAGATGGATGCTGGGAAGAGCATTCGAGACCTAGGAAAAGAGCAGTTCACTGTATAATAAGCTGGGAAAGTGTCACCAAGTTGGTGACATTGCAAGTGGGCTTTGGAATACTAATAGAAGTTTGCCAGAGAGAAATGTTGGGGAAGATATGGAGGAGAGGGTAAGGTAAGCAGAAAAAATAGCCTGGACATGTGGGCTGAAAATTAAAAACAAAACCAAACCCACCCCTGCATGGATGTTAACCTTTGAAGAAGGCTAGGGGCAGGGAGTTTCCTTGACCAGCTGGACGTCTTTAGACAAATTACTTCCCTTCTCTGGGCTTTCACTTTCTCATCTGGGAAATGGCAGCTTGGATAATCATGGAGCTGTCCTCCAGACTGACAATCCATGGTGTTGTGTTCATGAAGGGGAGAGGTGGCTTGCTTGTGGGTTTATTGCAGGGAGTCTGGAGAGAGCTGAGTCTGCCGTCTAGAAGGCTCTCCCATCCTCCCTCCCTCCTCTCTCCCCCAGGAACTCAGCAGTGCTGTCTGAGACTCACTGGGGAGCATGGACCACTCCATGCATCACTGTGACCTTTGGAGAAAATTGTCCATTTCCGAAGATTTAAGTGCATTTAAAGCTGATGTGGGTGGCTTTTAAACAGAGACCAGCGGCTACCTGGAGCTGAGGAACGGCTGAGGAGAACCTTGGAGAACAACAGGTAGGCTGTCTTGTCAGAGCCACAGCAGCTGCCGGACAGAGGTCTGCTGAACCTGCTGGAGGAGCTCAGGGATGCTGCCTGCATCTTCCTATCCCACAAATGCATCCTTTCTCTGTTTCCAGGCAAGCTCAGCAAGATAGGATCAGTCCACTGATGGACAAACAAATGGGAAACATGCTCTTGGGGGAACACCCTAAAAGAAAGAACACAGACATGGCCTCGAAGGAGACAGGCCTGGTCTCAGAGTCATCGAGTCTGAAGAAAGCTCAGAGCTGCCATGGGACTTCTGGGCCAGCTGTCTGTGGCCTGACCACACGGTGGCTTACAGAACCCATTGACCTCCCAGCTTCACATAGCCATGACTTTCAATGTCCTTCAAGGTGATCACGAAAACAACAGCTTCAAAGTAACAGGAACAGACAGTGGACAGTGACCCCTCTGCCCCATCTCTGAGGGTGGCCACTGCCTCCTGGCCTGAGGCTTTGAATCTTCAAAGCATTCTCTTTAATGAAAAGAAATGTAATTTATTTGTCAAATCCAAAATGCCTGTGCAGTCTGCTCAGCACCAGCTCCCTCGCCTGGGGCAGAGCTGCCTGGGAAAGGCTTCCATGGAATGTTTGCGCATGCCTAATGATGTTTGCACGTGGAATGTGCAAGGTTGTGTGCTTATACTGGGTCCTGTGTGCATGTGTGTTCCCTGTCAGGCAAGTCCGTCTGCAGCATGTACACACACACACACACACACACACACACACACGTGCTATATGTTTGACCTACATCTGTATGCCCACAGGTGCGCATTCTGCTGAGCGATCCTAGGTGGAGTGCATGGATGTCAGCATCCTCAGAGATGCAGGGCTGGGATGAGCATCCTCAGAGATGCAGGTTTCGGATGGGCAGCAGTGATGTTTAGATAGTCAAGGGAGGCATTTTTTTTTTTTTTACAATGGAGGCTTGACCTTAGGGATGGAGTCAGAAAAATCTTGAGTCTACCAGGATCTCACCTTATCAGTGTCTCTGGAAGCAACAAGACACCATGCTTCTCTCTGTCCTTAATCTGTGCTCAAGATCTTACTTCAGAGTCACCCGGCTCCTCCACCGCTCCTATGATCATTTATCAGAGCAGGAGCTGCCAATCTAACTGGCTGGTCAGGGGAGAGGAAGAAGGCATGATGTGGGGTGCCTTGGGCATGCTGGGCAGGAGGAGAAGACATGGGTGTGGGGTGCCTCTGGTACTCTGAACAGGGGGAGAGGTAAAGGAAATGACTTTCTCCTCATTAGCTCTCTTAAGGAATAGAGAAACAAATATGGGCAACTAGTGCCCCTGGCACACAACCTCAAAATTTAGTTGTACCCAGTTGACTTGCAGGTTGCATCTGGAGATCTATTTTGGCTGGAAGACCTGAGGATGCAGAGCAAAGGATGGAGGGGATCTTAAACATCAGGGCAGGTCTCAGTCCCCGAGGAACCTGCATTCTCATTCCACAAGGCTCTTGGAAAACAGATATTGGCTAGGAAAGCCCTGCTGAGGAGGGTTTGGGAGCAGAGCTGAGACCACAGGCTGCTGAACCTATAAGAATATATTGCATAGAACTGTGTGTGTGTGTGTGTGTGTGTGTGTGTGTGTGTGTGTGCAGAATCCAGAAAGGAAGCTACAGAGAGAATGGTTAAGCGGGTCAGTGAGTGACGGTGCTCGCCCAGCAAGCCTGGAGAATATGTAGAACTCAGCTACATAAGGAAGGAGTGAGCCAACTCTACAGCATTAACCTCTGACCGCCACATGTGACCCTGTGCGGGGCACCTCCTGCCTGCTGTGAGAATCAGACATGTTAGCATATACCTGTAAGGCCAGCCTTAGAGAAGAAGAGGCAGGAGGATTGCAAGTTTGATATCTGCCTGAGTGACAAAGCAAGACCTTGTTTCAAAATAAGATAATAAAAATAGAACATAATATCCCCCGAGCTAGAGTGGGTGAGGCCTACAAGTGTCCAGGGTCTGGAAGCTTTTCCAGGCTCTAAGTCTTGTCCTCCCAGAGCCCTTCCTTTCCCAGGCCTGCTTACTTCTTTCCAGCCCAGCTGGCCAGCTCTCCTGTGATTCACTAGGTCTGAGCTGTACTCCAACCCCACCACAGTCTCACCTCCCCCACCTGTCTGGCTCTTCCTGTGATCACAAAGGAACCTTTTGCTGCTCTCTCCCCAAGGCTAGGCAGCTGCTAAGTGCCTCCTGCTGGCTTGCTTTGCTTCCCTTTTTGGGGACCCCAGCACTGAGATTTCAGGGATTGTTAAAAACAGCCCTTAATTAATATTCTAGGCTGGTAGGTACAGGTGCCTTAGGACTCTGGGAGCTGGAGGTCCCCTGGCCTGCCCCTTCCATTCTTTCTCCCAGCCTGCCTTTCTGCATCTGTCCGCTCTTTTCCTTGTTATCTCCTCTCTATCCTTTAGGATCTCAGGCTCAGTGTCTCCTGGCTGCCCCTCCCAGCTGCAGCTGCCTCTGAGGCCTTCATTGTGATGTTTTTAGGCTGCCTGTCTCTCCTCTTAAAGACAAGGAGCCTGCCTCCTTCTACCCAAGGACTCTGATCAGTGACTCCTTTGGTTGTCTGTCTCTCTTACCCTCTGTCAGCCTGTCCCCCTCCTCTCTCTGCCTGTACTTTACCCTCTACCTCTCCCTGCTGATGGGAAATGTGCAAATAAATAAATGAAAAAGGCCAAACCCATGTGCCTAACTGTATAAAGGAATCCGACAGCCCCAGGAGCCTGGCAGAAGGGACTGTGTGGAACAAAAGATCCCTAATTACTGTTTTCCAATGCTAGACTTTGCTTTAATATGAAAGAAGAGTGTAAGGAGGGGGAGGGGAAGGGGAGGGGGAGAGGAGAGGGAGAGAGATCATCATATACATGTCACCTACATCATCTGTATCTATAGTCATACCATTTATATCTCCAATGTCATCTACATAGTTTATACCTATATCTATAACATCTCTACATCTTTCTCCCAGTTCAGGCTCTCTTGGGAATTCTCTTTAATATACTAGCATAGAACTGAGAGCTAGAAGTTCAGAGATCTAATACAGCTTCCCATATGTAATAGTTTGTGGCTTTAGGCAAATTATTTAATCTCTTGGAAGCTCATTTTCTCCATCTGTGAAATGTGGGCTTAGAAATATATAACTTACTTGTTACTCCGCAGGGCTCTACTCCTTGGGAACAAGTTCACAGTGATATTTGGAATGAGTACCTGTCTGGGACCTCAGATTCACTTCTGAATTTACCCAGGAGGGTTGAGTGAACGCCAGAGGTCCACCATGCCCACCTATGTCACATTCTGAATGAAGTGCAGAATGGGGCCCTGTCCAGGAGACAGCTCTGAAGTTTTGTGCCGCACTGCTTTAGGACTGACCTGAGGTTCCACACATTTACCATCCTGGTCATTCCCCTGAGCAGTTTGTCTTCTCCCCTGGTCCCTGTTCCAGGCCCCTATTCGTGTATCCAGTGTCTCCCAAGGGAACTGCTTGGGTCTGTATGCCTGCTGCAGGGCCTGCTTCTGCTGAACCCGGGTAGACAGCAAGGCACTGCAAGGACTTTGGGTCTCAGAATCTGGAGCCCTGAGCTTGCCTCCCAAGGGACATGTGAATGGCCTTTCCTTCGAGCTAATCCTGCTCTGTGAAAAGGGACTGTTGAGATTTCCTTTGTTCCCACCCTCAGGGCGGGGTGATGTTGACATCAAATGAGAGAGAGAAAAGGCCGACCACAGTGGCTGTGTGGATGTGTTGGGTTCCATTATCCTTAATATTTGCTCTTGTCCATTGAACTCTTGCCATCAAAAGACAATTTTGGGAGGGAGATGTCTGGGTGTCGTCCCTGGCATGGACTTTTGGGGGCCCCTTTTAAGTCCTGCACAGGCCTTTCCCACGGGCACTGAGGGCTCTGGCCCCCTTTTCACCTTTTTCCCCCCACTGTGAAGTTAAAGTCCTCTGATTCCTGGCTTTGGGGCTGTTCCCAAGGGGCTTCTCAGCTGCTTTTCTCTGGATGGCTGACTTCAAGTAGATGGTACCTTTTCTTCTTTAATAAATAATGAATACTAAAATGTAAATATATGACATAAATTATATACATTTAGGCAACGCCTTTCTCTTTACAAGACTTCTTTCTTTCTGCATTTCAGTCTTGCAGAGATTTTTTTCTTCCTTTCCCTGAACCCATCTTTTTGATCCCTAGCACACATTTTTTTTTTGCTGGCTTTCAGTACGGATTTTATTTCTTTTTTGCAACAGTCTATAGGCTTTTCATGCTTTCAGTTTTATTTTTTACTTTTCTTTAACATACCTCCTGATCTCACCCCCTCCCACCCCGAACACACCTTATTGTCTCCATTTCTGTCTTCAAGAAGTAAGCAGCCCTAAAATAGGTATTTTTGACTTTCCCACCAGGGTGTAAACTTCAAAATCAGAGATCCAAAGAAGACAGGGCTTCGCCCACAGACATGTTCTGCTCAGCCCCAGGGCCTTGTTTCCAAAGGCTCCTAGCCCACTTCCTGGTACAGCATCCAGCAAGCTGAGTGTCGGTGGCTGCCATCCCTTATCTCTGTCACCACTGGGGAGTCGCTGCGTGATGCCACTTTATCACTTCCCCCAGCCGTCTGCCCTGGCCGCACCTGCCCTTAATTAATTATACCCTCTGCCATAAAGAGCCATCTCTCTCTCTACTGCAGCCTTCAAGCCCGTCAGAAGGAGATGCGAAACACTTTCATCTCTCTTGACACCTCCGCTCTCCCTGCGTCATTTTCCCGTCTTGGCCAAGCTCAGGTCCCTTTGTGTGTCTGCCTAAGCTCCTGGTCCAGAGCCGTCACATGGCTTGGAGTCTTCAGGACATTCAAGGCCCAAGAAGCGGGGCCCACATGGAGGGACATGATGGAGACACCAAGGCTGGGGTCTTAGGACACCCCCCAGGCCAGTGTTTAAAGGTGCTGTTCCAGGACTGAGGAGACCGCTCAACTGGTAAAGCACTTGCCTTTCAAACCAAAGGACCTTAGTTTGATCCTCAGAGCCCACATAAAACCGGGGGAGGGGGGCACACGCTCATAATCCCAGCCCTGGGGAAGTGAAGATGGATGGGTCCTTGGTGCTCAAGACCAGCTGGCCTAGCCCACTTGGTGAGAACCAGGTCAACGAGGCCCTGTCTTCAAACAAACAAACAATCCGAAGATACATACCCGAGAAATGGGCCTCCAAAGTTGACCTCTGGCTTCTACGTGCATACACACAGACACACACAATGGCTCCACCTCCCTGTGAGTCTAAGAGAAGGCCTGGGGCTAGCAGGGAGGAGACAGGGCATATGGGAGGCTATCCCCTGTAAGCGGCTTCTACGAGCACAGGGTGCATGCAGTCAGGTTCCGGGTTCACAGTCTCTTCCTGCTCCTCTCCTTCCCACATGTGCAATGGGGCTGAGGCACCTGGGTGACAAAGCAAAGGCTGTTTGCCCTTGGGAATGTAGCAGCTGGCCATTTCCACATGGTCTTTGGGGATTCTTGTCTGCTCTGTGGCGTATTGACTACCAGGAAAACTGAATCTCAGTGTACCACCCAGGAGGGTGGTGTCACTAGCTTCAAAGTCCCCTCAGTCCTTACTGTGGATGAGGCCCTGTTGCAAAGCAGAGCAGCCTCTTTCTACCCCTTCCCTGTCCCCTAGCCTTCACACCCAGCCTCTCTTCCTGGGCACGCAGCAACTCTGCCTTGTTCGGCCTGGCCTCTCTAGCAAATGCTAAAGAAATCAGTTTCCTGGGCAGATGAGTAGGGGAAGAAGTCTGAAAGAGCAGCTCAGTCAGTAACCAGAAGAAGACCAGGCTAAGGAGACATGGACAGAAGAAGCAAAATACCAACACAGACGCTGTAGCCAGTCTCAGAGGACAAGAAGCGGGACCCAAGAGGCCCATCAGACCAGAAATGCATGAAGACCACTGCCCCATCGATCTGGCTCAGGGCTCTTTGACTTTGCCAGTGAGAAACCTTACTCACGCACTCGCCTGGCCACTTAGTTATCCAACAAACAAGGACAACTTCTGTAGACAGTGGCACACTGCGGGGGTGGGTGCCTAGGAAGAGACAGGAGACTTGGGGTCCAGAGGGACTGGTTTTGGAAGACACCCTCCCTTCTAAGCCCATGTGACTTCTTCAGCCAGCCCAGAGTGCCTGCTCCCAGAGCTGCTGCTAAGAAAAGAATTGTGAGCATAGCAGGTGAGGCCCAGTGGACAAGGATGTGCAGGGAGCAGCTTGGGTGTCAGGGGCCAGGCTGTCAAGGCTGCCTGCTGTCCTACTCACAGACCCTTTCGGTCACCTCCAGAGAGTCTGGTTGGTATGGTGGCACACCCATGCCTAGAATGAATGTATGTGGGCTGGTGGGGCAGAGTCATCAGCCTATAGGAACACGGCTTTAGTGTCCTCAGTGGGCAGACAGGGAGACAGCATTAATCCAGCTTGTTCAAGGTATACATATGCAATCTCTCATTCATTCTCTCTCTCTCTCTCTCTCTCTCTCTCTCTCTCTCTCTCTCTCTCTCTCTCACACACACACACACACACACACACACATTTCCACATATACAATCTCACAAACATTCACACACAATTTATGTATACAAAACAATGATACACACTGTCTCAGTTAGAATTTCTATTGCTATGAAGAGACACCATGACCATGGCAACTCTTAGAAAACATTTTATTGGTGTGGCTTACAGTTTCAGAGGTTCAGTTCATTATCATCATAGTGGGACATGGCAGTGTGCAGGCAGACATAGTTCTGGAGAAGAAGCTGAGAGTTCCACATCTTGATCTGCAGGCAATAGAGCAGAGTCTACACTGAGCACAGCCTGAGCATGAGAGACCTTCAAGTCTGCCTTGATAATGACACACTTCCTCCAACAAGCCCACATCCCCTAAGAGTGCCACTCCCTGTGAGTTATGGGGGCCAATTACACTCAAATTACCCCTCATACATTCATACAACAAACACATACAATGCTCATACGCATATACAAACACACACTTGGACACAAGCGCATAGACAGACATCAAATATATTCTCATGCAGTAACTTTTACAGGCACATACAACCGTGCACAGTTCTCTGAGGAGACAGGAGGCTTGGTGGTTACTGCACGGAGGAGGGCTCTCTGCAACCAGCTACCCCCATGCCCTTGCTGTAGGCATCTCTGTATTTCTGAGTCCCGCATAGCTGAACTGATAATGGGGTGACATCTATGTCCCTGCACTTGCAAAAGATTTAAAGGAGGAACCTAATGCCCTGCATGTGCAGTAGACGTGTGTCTTTCTTTGTGGCCAGCATGTTGTCAATCTCTCCATGGTCTGGAGATCTTCCCTCATGACGAGGTCTGGCCGCATCCTCCTTCTGCTATAGACAGGGTTCTGCCAGCTGTGTTCCTGTGGCAGATGGGGACCTTGCAAGACTGTCTCTGTGTGACTGCCGCCGTTTGAAGAGTTCAGTGCTGGCTGTGCTGTTCTGCTGGTGGCCAGTGTCCAGATGGCATCACGGCGACAGCCCAGGGTCAGCCTGGAAGCTGAGGTTTGGACCACGTAGGCAGCCTTACTCTGCATGCCCTTCCTGTGTGTGGCCCCACGTGTGCATTTTAGGCTCGTTAGAGCAAGTCTGCAGATGGTCTTTCCTCTGTGATGCAGCCAGACTTGCTTTCTGTGGCATGCAGCTGGGAGCTCAGTTTGATAGCCAGGGTTCAGTAAATGCCGTCCATTGGAGGTGACGAGCGTGTGGCTTGAGGACGGAATGGAGGGAGCAGCATTAGGAGAGGGTGCTTTGAGGACAACCTCCAGGACAGATGTGGCCTGGCGTTCTCTTACTCACTGTCCCTAGCCACAGCACGCAGCACAGCGCTGGGAACCACAGGGGAGCTTATCTGCTTCAGGCCCAGCCTGTCCTGTCAGGGTGGGTGCCCAGGAGAAGGGGAGAGGGAGACAGCAGAAGGAGGAGGAGGAGGCAGGGACACAACTCCAGGTCCAGGGGCATGGCTCTAAGGAGCACCCCTTGTTGGATCGAAAGGGAGCATCTCCTTGCTGTGGGATTGACACTACCACAATTGCTCCCTGATGCTACCCCCTCAAATATACCCCAGATTGCAGAAGAAATGTACGGAACACTGAAGGGGAGAAGCTCATCAGGAGGCCAGTCAGGGAAAGGAGGTTTCGGGGCCACACAGGGTGTCCACTCTCCCCTCTATGCCAGCCTGCTATTGCAGGTCTGTAGTAGGATGGGTTCTTGTTTTAGATTGGATTTCTTCTTTAAAAAATATTTATTTATTATGTATACAACATTCTGTCTGTGTGTATGTCTGCAGGCCAGAAGAGGGCACCAGACCTCATTACAGATGGTTGCCGGGAATTGAACTCAGGACCCTTGGGAGAGCAGGCAATGCTCTCCACTGAGCCATTCTCCAACCTCGTTAGTTTGGATTTCTAATGCTCTGATAAAACACCATGACCAAGGCAACGTGGGGGAGGAAAGGGTTTATTTCAGCTTCTGCTTCTACATGACTGTCCGCCATCAAAGGAAGTCAGGGCATGAACTCAAACCAAGCGCCTGGCAATGACAAGTGAAGATATGAAGGAACGCTGCTTCCCTGCTGGATTCTCAAGACTGCTCAGCCTGCTTCTTATAGCACCCAGGAGCCCTGCGCAGAGGTGGCACAGCCCACGGTCATCATCCATCAAGAGAATGCACCACAGGCTTGGCCACCGGCCAACCAGGCATTTTCACCATTGAGGTTCCCTCTTCCAAAACGACTCTAGCTTGTGTCAAGTTGACATAAAAACAGCCAGGTCTCTAACTTGGATCTGAGTCTGAGGCATAATTACAGTGTTGTTTTGTTTTTTTTGTTTTTTTTTTTTTTTTGAGTTGGTTTGTGAGTGAATGTGCGAAGGTTCTGTGTAGGTGCGCACCAGTCACAGCGCCGGTGTAGAAGGTCGGTGGGCACTGGTTCTCTCCCGCACTGTGTAGTCCTGGTGATTGAACTCAGGGCATTGGGCTTGGTGGCAAGGATCTTTATCTGCTGAGTCACCTTGCCAGCCTTCAGTTTTTCCTTTTCTTTCTTTACCTTTCCTTTCCTGTTTTCAACATCACGTGTTCTCCCTTGTCTCCTAGTGTGTCGTGCATTGGAGATCCTGTCTGCATTTCCTGCGACAGGATGCTGTGTGAGCAGTGGAATCTTGTTTGCCCTGTAACTCAGTCCCACACGTCTGCAGAGCTGTGTGAGCATCAGAATCTTGTTTGTCCTGTAACCGAGTCCCACACGTCTGCAGAGCTGTGTGAGCCTCAGAATCTTGTTTGTCCTGTAACTCAGTCCCACATGTCTGCAGATCTGTGTGAGCAGTGGAATCTTGTTTGTCCTGTAACCGAGTCCCACACGTCTGCAGAGCTGTGTGAGCATCAGAATCTTGTTTGCCCTGTAACTCAGTCCCACATGTCTGCAGACCCGTGTGAGCATCAGAGTCTGCAGGGAACACGGGAGATCAAGAGGGTAGCTTCATACCACATTCTAAAGCAAATCACTCACTGCACCCACTTGTTAAAGGTCACTCTTCCTGGCCTCACCATTCACCATCCTCAGGGACTATCCAGGATTCTCAGGAAATGCACCATTTCACCAGGCTGTGATTTTTTGGAATTTCTTAGAATTTTTGGTATTTCTCTTACGAATCCCCAGCCTCTATCCTTGGCAGAGAGGTTTTCGTCTGCAGGAGAAATGTGCTTTTCCAGCTGGAAGGACGAAACAACCCCACCCACCCACTGCACGCTCACAGTGGTGCCTTGGGCACAGTGTGGCCCTGAAAGCTGCTTTCTGTACATGCGTGGCATCTCTTCCCATTTTGCTGTGGGAGCTGTGATGTGAACTTGCCCTAGCTGGGAGCATCCCACTTTCAGAAGGCTTTTCCTCCTGCACAGAACTAGTTTTCCGGCCAGAGGGGAGTGTGCCAGCGAGACAAATAGAGCAGGCCCTTATGCTTATATCACAACATGTGAGTTAGAAACAGGAAAACCAAGGTACGCGTGGAAAAGAGCTGTGCACACTGCTTGGAATGGGCATGGTTATATCAGCCTAAAGGATCATAACCGATAGAGTGCATCCACAGACTTACTAGACTAGCTTATGAAATATGGGCCAGGGAGTATGCTGACTGCATACTGGAGAGGATGACAGCCCACAAAACTGGGTGCTTCTAGTGGCCCCTGTCCATCCCTGGATGCCCGTAACACAGCTAAAAGCTGCTGGTATCTATCACTTTGGAAGACTGACAAATTCGAAGAACTCGCTTAGGGAGCAGAGGCAGGCAGAAGACCCAGCTTCTTCCTTGGATCTCTATCTATCCTGATTACCAGGTGAAGTTGCCACCTACTGTCTTCCTCTCTCAGTTAAACCTCTCGGGAAGCACCCTCACAGACACACCCAGAGGTGTGTCTCCCAGGTGATACTACATCAAGGAATATCAACCACCACAAAAGCCCAGTGACCCATACACAAGAAAAGAGAGACATAGCTAGTCTGCAGGAGAATACATTACAGCCACATTGCTGTCACCAGGCCAGAATGACCACGACCATGAGGACTGAGGTGAACCACACTAGCTGCCTAGCAGAAGGAAGCCCCCTTAACTCACACACCTATCCCATGTGGACTGGTGTGGATAATGGCATGGAAATATTTAGAAGGGTGGGCCTTGGGGTTCAGGACTTCCATCTGCACCTGACACACATAAAGGTGTTCATCTGCTCTTCTGAAAAAAAAATATAGACTAGAAAGTTCTAAGAAGGGCTATTTTAAAATACTATACCCACCGATTTAGCGTGTGTGTGTGTGTGTGTGTGTGTGTGTGTGTGTGTGTGTGCATGTTCAAGGGACAATCTGTAAGAGTCCTCTCTCCTTCTACCATATGGGTCCTAGGGATGAAAATCAAATCCGGGCTTCACCCACAGAGCCATCCTTCGGACTCCAAATGACTAATTTTTAATAGCTCCAAACTGGAAATTTATCTTTCGGGGCTAGGATGGGCAAACCAAAGCTGGTGTGTTCATACACAGACTACGGCACAGCAGTGAGGAGTGGTGGCCGGTGAGCACACTCGACATCTTGGGAGGATCTCATGAGCTGACGTGTTCACACCACTCGGTTCCATTTAGAGCAGTCACAGACAACTTGTCTGTGGTACTAGAAGACAGGTGGATGGTTGCTCTGGTGGTGAAAGCCAGAAGGCAGTGCTGGGCTTCCTGTGGTGCGGCGAGGCATGTATGTACCTTCACGAAGTATGGTTTACTCTGGTCTGTTCAGATTCAGAGAGTTCATTGAGATGTCCATGCCTTTGCGTGATTATTCTTAAATAACATTTCTTTATTGCTTGTTTGCATGTTTGTGCTGGGGCTCGTATGTGGAGGTCAGAACACAATCCGATGCAGTTGGTTCTCTTCTGCTGTGTGGGGCCGGAGTATCAAACCCAGCTGGCCAGGTTGGAGGCAGGGGCTCTTCTCTACTGAACCATCTTGACAGCTCCCCTGTGGCTATTTCCACAAGGAACTGCACATTTGAATGGGTGCGCTGAGAGGAAGCTCCTTGGTAGATCACGTGACTAAAACATGCAAGGCTCTGGGCTCCATTCTCAACACTGGATGAAAAGATAACAGCCAGGGGCTGGGGAAATGAAGAGATTGTCCCGTGATTAAGAGTACTTGCTCTTGCAGAGGATTTTGGTTAGATTCCCAGAACCCACATGGTAGCTAACAAACCATCTTGTAACTCTAGTTCTCGGGTATCTAACACCTCTGACTCTGCGTACGGCATACACGTGGGGCACATACATGATTATAGGGAAACAATCACACACATAAAATCAAGGGTATACTTAAAATTGCTACATTAGACAAAACTTCTCGGAGGACTCTGGAATCATGGATGTGGAGGTGGTTCCTCTCTCTGCCTGCCCCTCCTCTGACTGTGGAGGTAAGCTAACCTAGAACCCAGGACCTGCAACCTGATCTGGGGCCTTTGAAACAGCCCACAGCTCCACATCCTTCACCACCCTTCCCTAAAAACGACGGGAGCTGGAGGAGAAGGTGGCTCATACGCCAAGGGTTAGTAGAGTCCTCAACGGTACCCTGACCATGAACAGGAGGCAGCCGAGGCTCAGCTCCTCTTAGAAGCAGGTGGGTCATGTGTCCTGTGCCTGGTGTGCAGGGAGAGGCGTTCTGATGACATCACCAGCTCTCTATGAGCCCGAAGAAGCCTGTGAGGTTCCTGCAATACCCCCAACTCCAGGTTCATTCTAACGACACATGCTAGATCTTTCTCGAAAGTGATTACAATTCCTAAATGAGCATACAAAAATAAACTTCTTCATTAACTAGAGAATTAAAAAAAAAGAAGAAGAAGCCACCACCTGAGCAGAACGTGCATTGGCCCACGGCATACGGGTAATTACTGCTTCTGCAGATGGCTCTGCTCAGCGCCGTGACTGTGGTGGGTGGGGTGGTAAGAGACTGCGCTGCTTTGGGGCAGGATTCCCAAAGGGTGTTTTCCAGAACACCAGGCCTACAGTGGGACTCTTTCCACTAGATGACAATTCCGTGCTTTGCTACATTTGGGGGCCACTGAGTTAACTGTAATCAGATGAGACCTCGGCTGCAGGGCTTCCCAGGTCTTCAGCAGGCAGGGAGACTGAGGAATTGCAGACACATGTTTGTGGAGGGTCTGGTGAGTATTGCTCCCTAAAACCTACAGCAAAAAATAGTGACTGACATGAACTCAAACTTGGTTCAGGAATTAGGAGATTACATTATCTGTCCTTGGATGGATCCTTGGTGTCTGGAAGGAAGGGACTTGAAGAAAAGCAGGCATAATGATTTGGAAAGCTATCGTGTGTGTGTGTGTGTGTGTGTGTGTGTGTGTGTGTGTGTGTGTGTGTGTGTGTGTGTGCAAGAGAGAGAGAGAGAGAAAGAGAGAGAGAGAGAGAGAGAGAATCTCTTCCTGGCCTTGAACTCACCAAGTAGGCTAGGCAGGAGCCCAGGACTCCAGCTAAGCCTGCATCCCAGGCAGTGTGTTAGAAGTGCAAGAAGTGCATGCCCCCATATGCCTGCTTTTATGGGGGTGCTGGGGTTCAAACTCAGGTCTTCATGCTCACAAGGCAGGCACCTTACTGACTGAGGAATCTCCCCAACTTCCCCCACTCTTGCATTTAATGCCTTGTTATTAGAGAATGCCATTTATTTGCATACAAGGCAGAAGCTATTGACAACTTTCTCGATGGCTGTCACTTCCCTTTTCTGCTAAATGAACCTAGGTTTTTCTCATGTGGAAACAGGCTTAGGAATAACGCATGCTCTATTCTTTTCTTGAAACCTTATGAGTCAGGCCTTACCGACCATAAAAAAAAAGAGGCTTTCTGAAACTCTTAAGAAAGACATTCTTTCTAATGGACAGAGGCACTGAGAGAGACACCCTTTCTTTCAAAAATTCTTGTTTTTTTTTTCTGCTTAAAAGGTGAGTATAGGAAAATGAAATGACAGAAGCCACGCAGTCACCTTTGACTATGAGAATGTGCTGAGGAGCCACGGAGCAAAGAGGGGAGTCTGGGCATCCTCAGGTAGATGACCTGGTATTTGCTTCGCCTGGCTGTGCTTGTCCCAGAGACAGTGAATGACCTCCTGGTGTCGTCAGCACCAGTTTGATTTGCTGTCAGTTGTGCAAAAATCCTCCCCAGCAGCACAGTGTCTGTCGCTGCCTTTCCGTGGTCTGCTCCTCCTAACAGGAGCCTTGGTCACAAGCTGGGGCCCACGGTTTGTTACTAAGCACAGCACAGAAAGTCTCAGTGATGACATGATGGTAGCTTGTTCTTTGCTCTGTTGCGCTCCTTCCTGCCTAGGCTGAGTAACGCCATCTCAGTTGGAGTTGTGTTGTTTGGAGCACAGGCTAACTGGTCAGGTTACTCTACACCACACTGTGGTGACAAACACCGAGTAGAGACTAACTGGTCAGGTTACTCTATACTGTGGTGACCAGCACTGAGTACAGACTAACTGGTCAGGTTACTCTATACTGTGGTGACCAGCACTGAGTACAGACTAACTGGTCAGGTTACTCTATACTGTGGTGACCAGCACTGAGTACAGACTAACTGGTCAGGTTACTCTATACTGTGGTGACAAACACTGAGTACAGACTAACTGGTCAGGTTACTCTATACTGTGGTGACAAACACTGGGCACAGGCTGACTGGTCTCGTTACTACACCACACTGTGGTGACCAGCGCCGGGCACAGGCTGACTGGTCACATTACTACACCACACTGTGGTATAAGCACTGAGATTCCACTGGTTAAATACGCACAGACTTCTTCCTAGTTCATAGGAAGTTTGCTCTTGTTCCATGGGCTCTGGGATGTTGTCTTCCATGCCTTGATTCTAGGGAGGTTCACATTGTTTCTTTAAGACAGACTCCCTGACTAGGTTCTAGAAATTAGGTTAGCTTGATTGGCTAGTGGGTCCCAGGGATCCTCCAGTTTGCCCCTCCCCAACACCGGGATTACACGTACTTGCCACCGACCCAGGGGTTTTGTATGGGTGCCTGGGATTGAACTCAGATCCTTACACTAGTTCAGCAAATACTTCCCTGACAATGTTGTCTCATCACCCTGCCTTGGGTCTCCTGTTTTCTGTATCTGGGGACGACTGAGGCCGCAGCTCCGTTTCTCAGGAGACTGCCTACATAGCTGAAAAACAGTGCTGACATTTGACACAGGGCTTTTCTCAGCGTGGTCTCGGCATGAGCCTGGGGGAGCACCATGGCATAACACTTGACTCCCCACAGAACAAGCCCTGGGCCTGCTAGCTGGTTCCCACAGAACCTTTGGAGGTACCCGAAGGGAGCTCGGGGCAGTCAAACTTGTGACCGACCCTAGAAACACACTTGGCTGTGTTCAAGTACGCCCTCACTCACTGTTGGAGGCAGCTTCCCCAGAGACAGAGACACAAAGGACCCCTTTGGAGGCTGCCTGCCACTGCCATCTTTAGGTTTTGTGTGCCTTTAAGCCTGGGTGGCTTACTGTTATTCTCGTCTAGTGACACAGACATCCCATCAGGGCCAGACCCTCGGTAACTTTCGCCAAATGCTCCTGGCTCCACTCCGGATGAGGTTTTGACTAGACAGAGAGCTGAAGAGTAATCTCGCTGTCTGTGGAAGTCTAGGACCAAGGTGCTCTTTCCGACACCCACACTCCAGGGGCGGTGGACACTGAGGCATAGAGGGCTGAGGGGTCTAGGGTCAGGGCCTGTACCCGCTGAGTCAAGCTTCATACCCAGAGTTAAGTCTCCTGTCACTTTCCGGAGCTAGGCTCAGCTCCTGATGGGTGACCAGCAGATCTGCTCCAAGTGCCACTTTTAGCCTGGAGGTAAGGTGGCAATGTCACCTCTCTCTTCTTTGTATTGGTTAGTTTTCTCACTCCTGTGGCAAAACACCCGGCAAAAGTGACTTAGGGACAGGGTTGTTTCACTCGTGGGTCAAGTGGATATGGTCCAGTGTGGTGGAGCAGGGCAGTGGCAGAGCAGAGGGCCACAGGTCACACTGCATCCTCAGTCAGGAAGTGGAGGACCAGGAATGCTGGTGCCCTGCTTCTTCTTTTCTAACAGAGACAGGGACCCTGCGTATGGACCGCTGCTGCCCATAGCACAGGGAGTCTTCCTGCCTCAGTCAACTTAATCTGGGGGAACCCTCAGCAGGCATGCCCAGAGGCCTGTCTCTCTGGCAGTTCTGCCAAGTTGCCAGTCCGCACTATGCTTCAGCATGCCCCATCAGAATCTGGACAGTACCCAGGCAGCCACCCTCCCCCAAAGAGTACCTTCCACTTCCCTTGCAGTTTGCACCTCCGGGACTCGGCACCCCAAGGTCTCAAGTCGCAGGGGTTTGCTGGCCACTGGAAGTTCCCGGATCCTTGTGCTAATACTGTTGTGTGCTAAGATAAAGGTTTTCATGGCAAAACAAAACAACGTAATGGAGTCCGATAAGCCAGAATATGGAGTGATTTCTTTGTGGGTTTAGCTGTAAAACTGCCCTTTTCTTTCGCAGCCAGCAACTGGTGAGAAGGTGTCCATCACAGATGTATTAAATGCTAAGAACATGATAAGATGATTTAAGGCTCCTGATCTGCCTGCCTCCAAGAAGCTGTAGCAAAGACTTGCCCATTTCAGCAATCTACCAGCATTTGAATGAGGCGAATGAGGAGCTTCTCAGTCTGGGTGGTGGATGAGCTTGAGGTCTGAGGACAAGGGTTCTGTGAGCTTCAGAGCAGTGGGGAAGCTCTAGGTGCTTCTAAGTCCTCACCTCTGATTTGATGGCTTGTCAAAATCATGTGGAGTTCATATGAGACAGTGACTGTGGGAACCTGGCATGGGGCCCCCAAGATACTTGAATCTGTTTGCCCTGTCATTTACAGCTGGGCAGTCAATGGGGTACCAATGGGGACTCCTGCCTTAAAGGGAAATACAGGAGGATTAATAGTGGTGACCTCAATCTAGCTTTCCAGCCTCACTTGAGCACCCCAAGACCAACAGCGGCAGCCTTTACTTTGTGTTGGAGTGGAGATCCTGTTTGAGGTGTACATGTCTTTCTCTCACCCCACCCCAGTGCGTGTGTGTTTGTGTGTGTGCGCGCGTGCATGTGCACGCGCGTGTATGCATATAAAGGGCTTAAACTTGACATGAAACAACGAGGACTGGGGATTTAGCTCAGATCGGAGGACACTCACATGTAGTTCTCAGGAAGCTTGGGCTTTGATCCCAGCGCTGTCAACAGGATAAGATGGTGCACACTCCTAATCTCAGCCATCAGGAGGCAGAGGCAGGTGGATTACCAAGTATCCAGACTATTTCAAAACAAAAGTAAACAAATGAGGCTTCTGGTTTTTGTAATGGCGAGGGAGAGGGGTGTTCTGGGTTTGTAATACAGTTTTTTTTTTTAAAGCATTTCGGGTTGTTAAGGGGGAAAGGACATGGACATGAGAAAGGACTTGCAGAAACCCCACCCTGGAGCTAACTCTATTTTTGACCCAGTTTTGTACTTTGGGAATGAGGTTTGTGGGTCTAGGCTGTACCCCAGGGCCTCTCAGCTAACAGTAACAGTAGGGTAAGAGCATTTTCTGAGCTCTTCTTGTTGAGCAAGGACCAACGATGCTTTGAGGTGTGAGGAAACAGGTTTATTTTTCAGACTGTGAGCATCTGGAGCTCAGAAGCACTGGGTGTGGAGGGACACAGCTTCCAATCCCAGCATTTGGGTGGTGGAGGCAGGAGGATCCAGAGTTCAAGGCTAGCTCCTACTATAGAAGGAGTTTGAGGCTAGCCTGTGATTCATGAGACTTTGTCTCAGTAATACAAAACAAGTGTTGGAGAGTTGGCTCTATTGGTAAAAGGTTTTTGAGCGAGGGTTCAGGTCCCCAGAGCCCACATAAAGCCAGTGCAGTAGTACCTCTGTGGTTCCAGCACTCCTCCTGGGCAATGGGAGGCAAAGTCAGGAAAAT
The DNA here is from genome assembly GCF_037038515.1 of Microtus pennsylvanicus. NCBI lineage: Eukaryota > Metazoa > Chordata > Mammalia > Rodentia > Cricetidae > Microtus > Microtus pennsylvanicus. The sequence goes on from NC_134585.1 coordinate 56,540,703, forward strand.
TCCCTGAAGCTCACCAGCCAGAGAGCCATATGCAATGCTGAACAAGAGACTGCCTCCAACAGCAGGGAAGGCAAGGACCAGCACCCTAGACTGCCCTATGACCTTCACACAATCACTGCAGTAATGCCTGCCTGAACTCACACTCAGAAACACACACACACACAACACACACACACACAGCACACACGATGAAAGATAAAATCCAAAGTGTGTCTGTGTGTGTCTCTTAAAACTGGTGAGGGAAAGGAAGAGCCTTGAGAGTAATAAAGAAGAAATAAGGCAGAAATGGGCAGAAATGATACAGAAGAAGAAGAGAGTAATTGGGGGAAGAAATAAAGCCAGCTGAGTCCAGGAAAGGGCGTGGGGAGGTCCCTGAACAACACATAGTGACACACATGCGTGTATGAAGAGTCTGTGGTAGAAACCATTATTTTGTATACCTTTTTAAAAGAAATACTTTTTTAAAGAAAAAAATGAGGAAAATAAAGAGGGGGGGGAGCAGGACCTCCAGGGGAATGATGTAGCTTTTTCAGACTTTCACGTCAGATCCAGAGCTAATGCTATATTCAAAGTGGGGAATAGCACAAGCCTGTGGAGATCCTGACTGTGGTGGTCAGACTTAGGGAGCACTTGGGCAGATAATGGGGCCTTCTAAGTGAGGGAGACCCAAGCCTTCCTTTTAGAGTGTCCAGTTCCTTCTGAAGGAGTAAAAGACCTAGAAGGTCCCTGTGAGCAGAGCGGGTGCCACATGAGGTGAAGTCCTGTCTTTGGTAACCTCACGCAGCTGCTGGCCTTTGTGGAACTGACTTTCTGAAAGCAACCATTTCTGAGAGAAGAGAGACAGTAGAAAACAGCATTTTAGGAGCAGGAAGAGGACAGGAATATAGGCTTCTGGCAGAGAGGTGTTAGGAGACTGTGTCCCTGGCTGGCCACTTCCGCAGGCTGCAGTCCATTGCATGCAGTCTGTCTGCTCCACACAACTCTCCTCTCTGATGCAGAACCACCCATTTCCTCTCTGGAGACAGTTGACAGGGACAAGTGCCAAGCCACCTGCGTCCATCACAGCTGCAAGCCCGCTTCAGCTGGCTGGAGATGACACCGTGGCAGGAAGCACAGGGAGTCAGGCACAGATGGAAGGGACACCTGCACCCTGCCATCTCCATCACTTGGGCGCCCTTTGAAGATGGAGGTTCTGTCTCCTCATCAGGCTAGAGGCCCTTGAGAGTGAAGGGTGTGACCCCACCAGATTGCTGAATGTCTGAGGATTGGAAGTGTTTCCCTGGAAATCTAGGCTTTTCTGGGCACACATTGTTTCTTCCGGTTTTTGCTGTATAGAAATAAATGGTACACTCTGTGGTGGGAGGGGTAACATGCCCATCTGCACCATGCTCCTCTTTGGCCCAGTTAAGGTGAGTACACTGCTTGATCATCTTTCCTAAGGCAAGTTTTGGAAGCCTCCACATGCTCCCCTTTTCTTCCTTACCAAGGTCTGAGTTCTTGGTGGGACAGATGACACTGTCTTTCCTTTTGTCTTCTGATTGGGCCGTAGTGCTGGAGGAGACCCTCCACCCACTCAATGGTTTATGATGCAGCCTGTCAGAATCTAAGCTACAGATCCAGGCCTGGACAGAAGCACAGGGGTTTCTGGGTAATGTAGTTAGTAGTTACCTGTCTCCCTCCAATGTGTCTCTTGGTAGGAACATGGTTCAACCACCAAAGTAGCCTCCATAAGATGCAGGTCTTCTTTCTAAGACCTCTGGATGCTAATAACACCCTGGAATTCCAGGTGCTTTTTTTTTCATAGCCTGACACAATCTAGAAGGCCTTAGTCACAAAACCTGGCTGTGGTAGGGTGCTCTCTGACTTTGCTGTGGAGGTTGCTATTTCCCCTCTTGTTGAGGCTTAGGCTGGGCCTGGGCCCGGGGCACCCCTGCAAAATGCTTGTGGAAAATAGAAAGATCTCTGATGGTCAAATACCTCTGGCCCCTCCAGTTGCCTTAGCTCCAGCCCTAGGCCCAGGATACTGAGGACCAAATCCAGGGCTCCACGCATGCTAGGCAAGCTCTATATTAATTTAGCTACATCCCCAGCCTGTCTTTCCATGTTACTTTTTTGCATGTATATGTATGTGGGGTGCATACATTCATGTGTCCACATACTCATAGGTGTGTGAGTACAGATAGCTATGCAGGTATACATGTACATGTGTGCATGCGGAGGACAGAGAATGATGTTGAGTCTTCCTTGCTCCTTCCCACCTGACATGTTGAAGCACTTGAATCCAGAGCTCAATTATTCAACCAGTTTAGCTACCCAGCTGCTCTGGGGACCTCGTGTGTGTGTGTGTGTTTGTGTGGGAGTGTGACTCCCCCTGGAACACTGGAATTACAGGCAGACTACCACATTCTCTGAACACTTACATGGGTTCTGGGTGTCCAAGCCCTGTCCCTCATACTTGCACAGCAAGTACTTTACCTGCTGAGGGGTCTTCCCAGCCCCCTTTCTGCATCTTGATGGAGACATTAGTGGGAGCCTGGGAGAAGGTTCAGTGGTAAGTGAGCGGGGAGGTGATTGCTGGTGTATTGGTTTCCAAGTGTCTGGTGAGGTGTGAGGATGTTCATAGGGAAGGCACATCACTAGTTTCCTGTATGCCCTTAATTATCTGTGCCAAAGTGAGGGAGATGTGGGGATAAAAGGGGAGCCACTCAAAACTGGGAGGAAGCATGGAGGGAAAATAACAGCTGTTAAGGACTAATTCAGACCGAATCAGAGACCTGCCCAGGTTACTCATGTAGTTGATACCCAATCCAGGACTAGAGTCTCCCTCTCTCAATGTCTGGCTGAATACCTTTTACCTGAATCTCAGCAGCCAAGGTGATGATAAAGTCAAACAACCATGGTGCATATTCTAAGCCCTGCATTTTCTAAGCTCTTGCTCTCTCTAGCCTCACAGAAGCCATGAAGCGATAGACTGGGAAGTTTGCCTATTTGCAGATGGATGATGGAAGGATAATTTCAGTTCTGTTTGAGACACATTCCCCAAACTCCCACTAAACTCTGTTCCGGGAGGAGCAGTAAGGACAAGAAGAGGGAATATCAATCAGCTGAGAGTCCTGGCCCCAGGATAGCTCAGTGAGGGATGCATGTGGTGGAATGATGGCGGAGGAGAGAGGAAACGCTTGGGGGCCATCTACAGGGCAGACCAGTGCAGGATGGGAGGCTTTCTGGAGGAGCTGAGCCTTCTTTCCCAGGGAGGAAGGCATAGTAGACATCTCATGGAGATGGGGAGTTGATCTGGAAGATGAAGGTTGTGTGGGTTGTATATGTAACAGCAGCATGTGTACCACGGAGAGGAAGGAGATGATGTGGGTAGTTGGGAGAGAAAGTTACAGCCTGAAATGTCATCCTCTGGGCAGCATGGAGCCATTGGAAGTTGTTAAACTGGAAGTGGCATAATCCCACTTGTAAACAACAAGAAACTTCTTGCGTGGGTGGGTCTGAGGAAACTGATTTTCCAGTTCCAGATGGCACAGCTGAGCTGGGGCTGGGGTCATGATGGTGGGAAGAGGCATGTCGAGATGCAGCTGTAGCTGGAGGATATGGCAGGCTGACGGGCATCAGTTTGCCAGGTAGAGATGGGTAGGTTTTCCTTCCATCCAACCAAAGTTGGTGGTGTGCTAAGGAGGACCCTGAGGAAAGCAAATGGGTGTGACTGATGGGCACAGTGGGCACTATGAAGCTGTGACTGCTGGCACTGGCACCGTCTCCTCTCCTTGGCCTCTGTTATTCTGCTGATCACCTCCCTTCTACTTCCAAGCTGTGTGTGAGATTAAAGACACACAGAGCATGGTGTGTTTTGCAAGCTGGGCGGAAGATGGGGAGTGGGTCTCACAGAGTGAGAAGTAGGCCACAGCATTACTTGAGATATAGGTATTGAGAAAAAGGACGAGGTGTGCTCTGCCCTGCCCCTGCCTTAAGGCCCATGGGACAGTGTGGCTGCCACTTATATCTCCCTCCTCCCATGTGGACAAAGCCCCGTTGAAGTCCCTCATGGAACACAGTATTTCCCTACCTTTCGCTCACTTTCCCACCTGAGGTGCAATAGAAACAGGGCTCCTTTGCTACTGGGCTTCTACTTTTGCTTCATGGGCTTTCTACTCACTTGGAGTAGCCAGACAGAATACTTATCATCTGCCATTCTTTTGCTCTTCCTGACAAAAACCTTGTTTGTCCTTCTCTTTACTGCTGAGCCTGATTCAAGAGAACCGTCATCCCCAAGATGGGCCTGACCTCAGGGACTCGGATGACCAGAAGAGACTCCAGTTCCAGCCTGGATGACAAGGTGGAATCCTCTCCTATTGGAGTGTCTAGCTGGCATTTCCTAGTGTTCTATAGATGGAGGAGCTTTGGGTATTAAGGCACTGGGAAACTACATGGCTATGGATGGATCCTAACTTTTTCCCCTTTCTAGCTGTGTGACTATGGGTGAGCTACTGACCCTCCTGGGGCTATACTTTCTCTCTGTAATGTTAGGATGATGACCCCAAGTGCCCATGAGGGCCATGAATGCATGAAAAACATAGAGGGAACTCCCCAGAGCAATCGCTGTTACTTTCGTTATCATTATCACCACTACCATCATCATAGTCATCCTCATCATTGTCATCTTCATCACTATCACCACCACCATCAGCAGCAGCATCACCACCATCATCTTCATCACCACCATCATCTTCATCATCACCATCATCTTCACCACCATTACCATCACCATCATCAGCATTGCCACCACCATCATCATCATCTTCATCATCATCTTCACCACCACCATTACCATCACCATCATCAGCATTGCCACCACCACCACCATCATCTTTTTCATCATCATCATCTTCACCATCACCATTACCAGCATCACTAGCATCAACATCATCAGCATCACCTCCATTATCATCATCACCATCATCATCATCATCACCATCATCTTCATCACCACCATCATCCTCACCACCACCATTACCATCACCATCATCTATTTTTATTGCCATCAACATCTGAATCATCAACTCAGAAGTCTGAAAGGTACTTAGAATGAAGAAGAGGGTTCTAGAAAATCTTCACAAACTCCTATGCTAGAATTGGTCTAGAGCAAAAAGTGGCATTTTGCTAATGTGTGGTGGTTTGAATGAAAATAGCCCCCATAAGCTCATAGAAAGTGGCACTACTAGGAGGTGTGGCCTTGTTGGAGGAAGTGTGTCACTGGGGTGGACGTTGAGGTTTCAGAAACTCAAGCCAGGCCAACTGGCTCACTTACTTTTTCTGCTGCCTGTGGATCCAGATGTAGAACTCTTGGCTACCTCTAGAGCACTGTTTTTCTGCATGGTGCCATGCTCCATGGCATGATGACAATGGACTAACCTCTGTACTATAAGCCTGCCCCAGTTAAGTATTTTCCTTATAAGAGTTGCTGTGGTCATGGTGTCTCCTAGGAACCCTAACTAAGACACAAGATAAAGAATCTCTTGTTTACAGGGAAGCTGATGCATTGGAAGGGAGAAGGATGGAAGTAGAGGTGTATCCAGGATGGCAAAATCATCAAATCATTACGCTTCCTGAAGTGTGGATCCTCAGAGAACCAAACAAAGATAACATGGAGTTATTTTCAGATAGAGTGTCCCTGAATAATCTAGTTTTAAGAGAGGTGACACAAGGATCTTCTGGAAAAAGACGTTGGTAGTTGCTGTGTTGAAGATGATCAGAGGTAGGTTTTGCCCAGGAGGTCAGGAGAGACGGTTGAGGCTAAAGCTAAGACAGGCACTTTGTTCAAGACCTAGATCACTGTGAGGGTACTGAGTCCCACAGAAATGTGGACCCCAGCCCAGAAAAGGAGTTAGGAGCATGAGGTAAGGCCTGAATGGTGGTCTCTAGAGAGTTGAACTCTCAGAATTCTCACATCCAGAACTGGCTGCTCCACAGATCTGCAGACCATGTGTGACAGGTGAATAGCCTGACTCTGGTTTAGCATGCCAGTATGGCTCTATGATTTGTGGCAGGATGCAGTAGCTACTGCAGGCCAGTCCACTGGCCTTAGGCTTGGTGGAGCCACTGATCCAGTAGTGTGTCCCTGCCAAGTCTCTCTGAGCTTCAGTTCATTGGGGGTGTAAAATAAGAATGATAGTAACTACATAACATAGGTGTGCGATGTGGGATTCCCCTCTGTATGCTGTGAATATGTTTTATTACCATTAGTTAATGAATAAAGCTGTTTCAGCAGAACAAAGCCAGGCAGGATATCCAAACAGAGATATAGAAAGAAAGCAGACAGAGTCAAGGAGACGCCATGTAGCTGCCGAAGGAGAAAGACACTGCTGCTGGACCCTTTCCGGTATGCCACAGCCTCATGATGATACACAGATTAATAGAAATGGGCTGATTTAGGATATGAAATAGGTAAGAATACACTTAAGCTATTGACCAACAATGTTGTAATTAATATAGTTTCTGTGTGATTATTTGAGTCAGAGCTGCCTGGAATGAGTAAGCAGGCTTCGCCTACAGGTGTGTGTGTGTGTGTGTGTGTGTGTGTGTGTGTGTGTGTATCTGTGTGTGTGTATCTGTGTGTGTGCCTGTGTGTGGGGAGGACAGAGGCCATGCATCTGGTTTCTTCTATCACTCTCCACTCTATTTTCCAAGATGGGGTCTCTTACTGGATCTGGTGCTTGCTGATTCTGTGAGACTAACAGCTCATCAAGTCCTTGGAATCCCATCATCCACCGTGCTCCTGCCCCCGGTGATGGGGTTACATTTATGTTCTGTCCCTGGTTTTTACGTAGGTGCTGGAGATCTGAACCCTAGTCATCATGCTGACAGCGAGTGCTTTACTGACTAGTCGTCTCCTCTGCTCCTTGAGAAAACTTTGAGGAGGAAATGACAATGAAAGACACAGTGAATGAAAGCCCAGCACTTCCCTAGAGCATTGATCCTGCATTTGCCTTACTCCACCCCTCACTCCCACTGTTCAAATTCTCTCTGCCCTAGACTTTTGTACTCAGGGACCCAGGATGCCCAAGAGACTGCCAATTAGCAGAGGTTTCCATACCATCCAGATCCTCTTCCATTTAACCCTTTCTTCTGTGGAAACCTCTAGTCACTTGCCTTTTATTTTTTGAGGTGCCCCAATCCCACAATAGCGTCAGAAAGGGCTCTATCTGGGCTGGAATCTTTGAACCTCAAAAAGGGGATGAGAAGTGACCCTTAAGGTCTTAAGTGTCTCACTGCCCACCACCCCTGCCTGCTGGCACTCAGCAGAGCACTAGAAACATATTCTACGGCCTGTGATAAGAAAGCACTGCTATGTATTATCTCCATGTGTGGTACCAATCAGATTCCGGGGTGGGGAAACTGGTTAGATCTTCCATAGTCCTGCAGACCACCCTTGCCTCCTGCTACTGCCCAGATCCCCGAGATCATTGAAATGGAGTGGGGGCTGAGCTGTGTGGGGGAAGACCACAGCAGCTGTTCTGGTCTGGTGCCTAAGCTTCAGGTCTCTCCATCAGGCCCCTTTGTGCCTCTTTTGCTAGGATGCCAAACCAGTTATGACCTTTCCACCTATGCACGTCTGGGAGCCAAGCCCAGTGTCTTCCCTCTACTCATGCCTCAAGCAAAGCCAGCCTACTGGGGGCATCTAGGGCCCATCCTCCATAAACACTGATTTTTCTCTAGAAGTAGTGAACTACTGTCCACTTGATAATTAGTTATTTTTCTTGCCACTGTAACCAAATACCTGACAAGAAGCAACTTAAAGGAGAAGGGGTTTCTTTTGGTCCATCACACCAGAGAACACATGGTAGCATTAAGGAGGAGCAGCTGGTCACATTGCAATCACAGTCAGGAAAGTAGGCTTGAGGAAGAACTGAGATGGAGCTATAAAACTTCAAGACCACTTCTAATAACCCACTTCCTCTAACAGCTCCACAACCTTCCCAAAACAGGGCCACCAGCTGAATGTTCAAACACATTTAAACCCCAGCTCTTGATTAGTACCAGGTGTTGTTTGTTTTGAACAATGGATGATTTGTGGACCTATGAGTGTGATCCAGCCTGGGGACCAGGGATTCCTTGGGTAGAGTCACCTTGAGTAATTGCTAAGTGTGTCCTGCTCCCTTTGTCCTCTGCCACCTTATGATTATCTTCTCCCCATGCACCCCCAATCTGATAAGAACTCGAGGTAACTAGATTAGGGCTGTGGTGGTCCGAGTGAGCTATGCCTCCTATAGTCTCACATATTTGAACACCTGGTCCCCAGTAGATGACTCTGTTGGAGGAGGTTGTGGTAGTAGTAGCCTTGCTGGAAAAATTATGTTCCTAGGGGCAAGGTTTGAGGATTTATAGCCTTGACCGACTTCCAGTTTACTCTTTTTGCTTTGTGTTTTTGCTTGAAAATGTGTTTTCTGCTCTGGCCACCTCACCACGCCTCCCCTCCATTATGGACTCTTCCTTTGGAACCATGAGCTGAAACTGATGCTTTCTGGATGTTGCTTTGGTCACGGTGTATTATCCTAACACAAAAAGTTAAGTGTGTGCGCATTGATACAGCTCCCCCTTAACTCATTACACATGCAATGACCAGCCTTCCTTCAAAAATGTCACAACAGAGGGTACTTCAACGTTGTCCATTAGGGGACATAATTCATTACAGCTAAAGCATGAAGCAGGTCTTTGGAAAGGCTTTTCCTTCCAAGACTGAAACACTGAGAGAAGGAGTTGATGAGTGCTTAGTATTCAGCTTGATTACTCCACTCGGAAATGGCTTAGGATCCCATGCCTAGAAAATGATGGCACCCACAGTAGGCTGTCTTCTCGCTCCAGTCAGCTTCATCATGACGGTCTCTCATAAACATGTCCACGGGTTACTTGACCTAGAGCAGTGGTTCTCAACCTTCCTAATGTTGCAACCCTTTAATACAGTTCCTCACGTTGTGCTGACCCCAACCATAAAATTATTTTCATTGCTACTTCATAGATGTGATTGTGCTACTGCTAAGTCTCATAATATAAATATCTGTGCTTCTGATGATCTTGGGCAGCCCCTGTGAAAGGGCTGTTCTACCCCCAAAGGGTTCATGACCCACGGTTGATAACCATTGCCCGAGACAATCCTTCAGTGAGACTGTTTTCCCAGGTGATTCTAGGTGGGGTCAAGTTGATAAAACTTCCCAACATAGAGAGCAGATTTCAACATGAACTTCTGAATGGACATCTCCATCCAAACCTTAGCAGTTCTCCTAGCCAAAGACATCTTAATTCATCTAATGACCTTAGGTGCCTTTGCCCAGCCTAGGTACATCTAAGGACCACAGGAATGAAGAGCTATAGTTGTCTTTTGGGGAATCTTGTAATTTAATCTTTTTCTCTTAGTGAATGAGAACATTTAGGCTCAGTAGGAAAAGGGCTTCCTTTGGAGCCATGTCCCAGACTAGGGACACAGCCAGGCCCCATGCTTTGTTCTGCAGACCCCAGCTTTACACCACACCCCTCTGATTTTCTAACCTTTGTATGGCTCTCTTTGTATGGGAAAGAGCGTGTCATTTGAGAAATGGGGCCCACCGCGTGGGTTTCTCTGGAGCTGTCACTCTCCGAGCGATGAGCGGTAGGACAGGAGATGAGAAGAATTCGGAGGCCGCATGCTGGAGCTTGCTCTGCTGCAGAGCTGCGCTCGCCTCCAGGACATGCATTTGTTCTAATCATATGCTGGAAGCAGGGCTTGCTTTCTGAATTATGCACCTCCAAAGGCCTTTCATCTTGCCGAGGGTTTGATGCCAGCCTGCCTGGCCGCCCGCGCTGGACTCGCATTCTGTCTCAGACCCATTAGGGCAAGGAAGTGGGAGAGGGGCAAGTGGACACCACACACCCTTCCCTTTTTGAGACTTTGCCTCTCTGCAAGGCCTTTTGGGGTATGGAGCATGGCTGACGGGAAGTCGGGCAGAAGGCCACCCTTTGCTGGGATCTGGGAATGGACTCACATGATTGCTTATCTGGAAGCCTTCCAGGGGTGCAGAGAAATCTAACTCCATCCGCTTAATTTAATTAAGATTTGTGGAGTTCAAGGGTCCAGGGTTTCTGGGGAGCTGAATGTAAGACAGTTCAGACATCTCCTGAGCTAGGCAGATGGGAGTGGGCACCGAGGGCCCAGGAGGGTTTCCAGGGGGCTCATTCTGGGGCCAGAGCCAAAGATAGCACCCCATCAGCCTCTGGGTTTGCCACGTTCAGCAGAAGAGCCACCCGTGAAGGCAATGAGTTTGTGTGAGCAGCTGCCGACTCCTGGTCCCTGACTCCTGGTCCACACCCTGTGTGATCCCTTCCCCTTTTGGCGTGAGTGAGACTTGCCGAGTGCCTTGTTTCTAACCAAGAGAACCTCTTCAAAATGATGGTTACAAAGACCTCAGACTCGGTTTTGCCTGCACCCTCTTCCTCATTCCTCTTCTTCTGAATGTGCTTTGAGAAAATGAACTGGAGAGGTCCTTGTGACAGGAAGCAGAGGGCCACTGTCTGCCACCACCAGCCATGCCTACCTAGCAAGGAGGTGTATTTGAAGGCTGTGGGAGAACCCACTCCTAACCCACTCCTGACGGTGGCTCCAGAGTAAGCCAGGAACGAGATCCTTTCCCATTTGAGCCTTTGAATGAGATGCCAGTCCTAGCTGACATCTTGAGTGTAGGTCAAGACATTGAACTGAGGACACAGTTAAGTTGTTGCCCAGGCTTCTGACACAAAAAGCTGTTAAATGTGTGTTTTTTTAAAGATATTGAATTATACAGTGGAGTAATACAGAGCAATATGGGGAACATATTTAGGATCATAACACCTTCAGCAGCATTGGGAATGAAAAGAAATTATTATGTGGATTTATAGACATATGTAAGTACCCCAACTTACTGGGCCAAGATCACTTTACATGGCCTTGAGGAATTGCATGAGGCCAGGTTGGAGGGGACACAGCACAACCAAGGCTGTGACAATTTTATTGAGAGCAATCAGACCTTTTATACCTTTATCAGGAACAGAATATAATGGTAATTTCCAGGATCAATACAGTTGTAGTTACCAGGATACAGTGAAATTCGCAAGCCATACAGGGCACACAAGATTAATGTGTAAGTCCGATTGTCTTGTCAGGTCTTCATGCTTCTGTGACTACTAAGGGGACAGAAAGAGACACAAAGCTACCTGAATGCTTCACTGCCTGAGGGAACACATTGGTCTCTCAGGAACTGGAAGGCATGTTGTACCCAGGAGTCATGGACTCTAACCTGAAAAATATATGATGTAGCCTCTCAAGTCAGCTAGGCCAGGTCGACTCCATGGTTCCCTGCATATATATGTATATGTGAATATATGCGTGTATGTATATGTATAAATTTATTTCTCCTTCTATAAACAGTATATGTGATAGGTGTTCATGTGTGTGCTCATATGTGGGAGTGAATTGTTAGTGTGCATGTGTGTGTGTGTGTGTGTGAGAGAGAGAGAGAGAGAGAGAGAGAGAGAGAGAGAGAGAGAGAGAGAGAGAGAGAAAGTCAGATGTCATTCTTAATCAGTCCTCTGTGGTATGTTTTGAAGCAGGGTCTCTCACTGAGTCTGGAGTTCACTGCCTCAGCTGGGCTGGGTACCCAGCAACACAGGGATCCTCTCATTTCTGCCCTGCATCATTGGAGCTACAGATGGGCACCACCTCACCTGCCTTTTTACTTGGGTTCTGGGTACCAGAATTTGAATCCTAGCCTTTGGCCCACTGAACTGTCTCCCCAGCTCATAGGAGGCTTGTGTTTTATGAGTCAACTGTATTTTAGAACATATGAGCCCTTTGTCTGCACTTATGTTATGGCTCAGACAAGATTTGGGTGTGTCCCTCAGAATTCCATGTGCTGGAAATGTGGCCTCTCATGTGACAATATTGAGAGACAGAAAATTTGCAAGTTTATCTTATAGTTCTAACAGGCAACACAGCTACTTGTATACCCTTGAAGGTCTTCCTCTACTGAGGAAGGTCATCCTCTTGGTCATAAACAGATTTTCCTTTGAGCTGTCAGTTTACAAAAGAAAAAAACATGAAGACTTATTGTTAATTATGAAAGCTCAGCCAATAGCTTAGGTTTGTCCCACTAATTCTTTTTTTCCCCACTAATTCTTATAACCTATTAAGTTAACCCATTTATATTAATTTTTGCTTGGCACATAGCTTTTTACCTCTCTTCCATCTTGCGTCTCCTGTTTCCTCTCCTTGTCCTCTGGTGTCTCTATTGTGTCTAGCTTCTTCTTCTTCTTTTCACTCTCTCTCTCTCTCTCTCTCTCTCTCTCTCTCTCTCTCTCTCTCCTTCTTCTTCTTCTTCTTCTTCTTCTTCTTCTTCTTCTTCTTCTTCTTCTTCTTCTTCTTCTTCTTCTTCTTCTTCTTCTTCTTCCTCCTCCTCCTCTTCTTCTTCCTCTTCCTCTTTTCCTTCTCCTCCTCTTCCTCCTCCTCCTCTTCCTCTCTCTCTCCCTCTTTCTCTCTCTGCCTGAAAGTTCTACATGACTTCCTCTTACCTAGCTATTGGCTACTCAGCACTTCATTAAATTAGTCAGAAGGTGGATTGGCAAGACACATTTTCACAGTGTACAAAAATTATTCTACTACATTTTTGTCTTAATGAAAAGGAAAGGTTTTAACTCTAGAACAGTAAAACTATATACAATAAGAATAATTATCAGGGGCTGGAGAGATGGCTCAGAGGTTAAGAACACTGATTGTTCTTCCAGAGGACCTGAGTTCAATTCCCGGCAACCACATGGTGGCTCACAACCATCTGTAAAGAAATCTGGTGCCCTCTTCTGGCTTGTAGGCACTCATGCAGACAGAATGGTGTAAACAAAATAAATAAATTAATTAAATAAATAAATCTTTAAAAAAAAGAACAATTATCAGGTATTGTCTAAATAAAAAGGGAAAATTTTGACTTTAACAAATTATAACTATATATAGTAAGAACAATTTTCAAGTAAGAATCTCACATTTACAATGTTTAGTCTATATGTATTTAGCAAATTTTGAGAAAATGCTATATTATCTAACCTATCTTAGTGAGTCCAGTGCCTTATATCTAAAACAATTTATGTTATAACTTGTATTACTAACCTAAAAACACCTTTCAGTCCTTAGAACATTTTCTTAGACAAGAAACTTAAGCTTTTATGTCTTAGAATCTAATACATTTTACATCTACTTTGTAAGTTTCTTTTCTGAATTTGGTAACAAAGAAAACTGTAACTATCTCATCTTTAATTTCATCAGAGACATGAGAAGGATAAACTATTATTTGAGTAAACAGGAAGCATAGAATAAATGATTTCCAAAACTATAAAAATGACAGAATTAGCAGATTGCTTGGACAGTCACCCAAGGTTCCTCTGTAACATCGAGGAATCCATCTCAATCTACAGGCCTAAAATATCTGACAGACTTTTCTGTGAAGAGGAATTTTGAAGGCTGTCTTATCTTTTCTTGGCAAAGTTTGGCAGTTGTCTTCTTTTGTTTCCTGTTTGTCCAACTTGGACAACATACTGTTAGCAGTTGAGGCAAAGACAGTTTCTTGTTCAAATGGCTAGTTTTTGCCACAAAGAGAGAAAACTTCATATTGAGGCTCTTTGATGACCATAATCCTTTTTTGAAGTAAATTAGTGCTGTCAGGAACAGACATGTCTCCCTGTCATGAAAAACTTTGTTACAAAACATTTTAAATGTCATATTCTGTAGGTCTTTGAAGTGTTTAAATATCATATACCAAAAATATTTCTCTGTATGACCTTGAAAACATACCTATCATGACTGAAAGTTTGCTTGTTATAGATGACTATTAATCTGTATAGCTTTCAAGGACTAAAACTTTAAATTACACTTTTAAGTGAGCTGTATAGGTACAATACTTTAAACAAGAGCAGAAACATATATACAGTATAACAAAATTAACCTTAATAAGCAAAATTCCTTACTAATTTAAAATATTTGAGACCAGTGGTTGTTCAAAAGTAGACTCAACAATCCACTCTTTTATACCATCATTTCTGTACTATGCCCCCTTTTTCCATTTAGAATCTAATCTCCTCTGTTTAGTTTTCTCCATGACCACAACCAGAAATTATTTGTAACCAACCCCCAAATGATGACAAACATTTATAACCTACCAAACAATCATAAACCACTCACCTCACCTTTTGGGAATATGGGTGCTGTGTTCTCTAGAATGCTTCTTATTGTCTGTGGGCGATGCCTTCCTTAGGGAGCCTGAGAAAATTGATATAATGTTCAAATTCTGGGAAAATTCTCCATAATATTTGCTGTCCAGTCTCTGGGAAATGGGAAAACATAAGACTCATCTTCAGTCCTGGCTAGAATAGTCTGTGAGACTGGACCATCTCAGCCAGTAGCCTGGAAGCTCTTCTGGATGCAGAACTCTGAGGTAACTGCAGCAGAGGCACTCTGAGAGGCTGAATCACCTGGGCCACCTGTTTTCATTGGTATCTTGTCCCCTTGCTCTGAAAACACATAAACTTTCAAAGATAACATACATATGTGAATTAACATAAGCATGTACACAAGTCAGCAAGATGATTTTTTTGTTTTATGTTTGATCATCTAAAATAAACTATCTTATAATTTTTCTAGGTTTATTTTTTATGTCTGTAGCCTGGATTTTCAGGAGGTCTCCCCGATCAAACCTGATCTTTATCAACTTTGAAGTAATCTACAAGCCTTTTGTTTTCTATGGAAAAAAAAACCATAGCCTCTTCCCAACATTTTCTGGCTTCCATTTTAAAGTTAAGGCATTCCTAAAATATTTAGGCTGGTTTAATTTAGCAGTCCCCCTTACAATCCCATGTCAGCAGCTGTCACGTGTGTATCAGCAATCAAAAAGTTCAAATTCAACAAGACACCACATAGGATGAAGATGATCTGTGTATCCGTCTTTATATGGCTTGTCCTTTTTATATCATGGAATTTTCTCTTTAAAGACTTTATCTTATTACTTATAAACTATTTTTTTTATGACTGTATATACCCATTTTCTTTTTTTAAGCCTATACTTAAATATACTATATTTTTTTATGTGTCTGGACCTGGCTTTACTAAACACCGGAGGCATTCTTTGATTGCATGAGATAAATCTTGGATTGCTATGTCAGCCACTGGTACAGCTCAGCTTAGTACATGGTGCTAGTGCCTGGTGCTGGCAACTGGTTCCCTCCCACAGGCAATCTTTATACACCGACCCTGCCCAAGAGACCTTAGTCACTAGGAAGCTGCATTTGACTTTTGACTCCATGTTTTTGTTTGTTTTCTCAGGCCTTCTGTGGATATATATATATATATATATATATATATATATATATATATATATGTATATATATGGCTGGACATTGGGTGCTATGTGTAGACAGATTTTTCGTTGGGTCACCACCTCACTAACAGCAACATGGAGACTTAATATTGATTATGAAAGCTTGGCCTATAGGTTAGGCTTGTCCCACTAGCTCTTAAAACTTAAATTAACCCATTTTTATTAATCTACATTTTGCTTCATGGCCTTTTGAGTCTCTTCCATCTTCCCTCTCTTGTTTCCTCTCCTTGTCATCTGCTGTCCCTCTCATGCCTAGCTTCATCTCTCCTTCTCTCACTCTCTCTCTGCCCAGAAGTTATGCCTAACCTCTTCCTGCCTAGCTATTGGTCATTCAGCTCTTTATTGAACCAGTCAAAAGGTGCCTTGTCAAAGATACATCTTCACACTGTACAAAAAAGATTTCTTCACACGTTTGGGAGGGACACACATAGAGGGAAGAGGGAGAAAGATTACACCCAACTAGCCAGCCAGACCAACTGATCAAAGGGATGATGTCAACAGGTGCATTTTTGTGGAAGATGTTTATGAGGGTACCATCTTCTAGAGGGGTCAATTCTGGCCCGAGGAGTTAATACGCTAACTGAGCGTGTGTAGCTATCAAGCAAGGCCATAGCACATGCTTGGTCTCCTCTACAGGTACAATGTTTGCTTTCTACTTCTCAACCATGCTCAGATTTAGTCAGGGTGGAGGTCCCTCAGAGGCTGAAGAGATGGAGCCACTCAGTTTTGGACTTCACATTTTAACAATGTGGGCTAAACAAACCTTATTTCTTTATCTATGTACCAGTACTAGACACTCTGTTATAGCTGCAGCAAATGGATCCAGTTCAACACACCATAGCTGGGTACAAAGCATTGTGTGTTGATTAAGGTAAGATAAGCTGGATGTCAACAGGTAGTCACAACACTGCATGGAAACTACAGGAACCACACAGCAGCTATTCCAAGGGCCAGAATGCCCTTTACTCCCCCGGCTTTGTCCGTGTTCGTTAAAGACCCAGGCTCCTTGGTGGGCTTCCCGTGCAGTGTGGCTTTTTTCAGTACTTCTTATTCCATCATTACAGTAATTAGCAGGTCTGAGGTTAGCGTCCTCCTGCTGAAATGATGTCCGACATTCTTACCCTGCGTTTCCCTTTTCAGTCTAAGCTTCTCGGGATGAGGACCTTTGAAAACAGGCTTTTCAAAATCCCAGGATACGCTTGTAGTTTTAAGTCTCCAGTCAGGGAGCCACACACAAGAGCTCAGAAGTCATAGAGCTTGTCCCCTAGGCTCCCCCACTCCTGCCACTTTTCTGTTGAAGTCTTCGCTGTAGGCCAGAGCAGCAGTTTGCCCAAAGTCCGGGAGATTAAATTATTCACGTGGAGGCGATGTAAAGACTCTAAAAATGCTTAATGAACTGTAAGTGCCAAGTGCTTCCTCCAGATAATGAGAACAGTCGGTGGCGAGACCGAGGGGCTCAGGGCAGAAAGAGGCAGTTGAGGGGTAGCTGGAGGAGGGCATGGAGGTGCAGCAGGCCTGGAGGAGTGCTGAGGAGTTCAGGCAAGTGCAGCAAGAGTGGTGTGAGAGGTGGGGAATGTACCAAGGTGCCTTGTCATTTCCAATCTTTCTCCATGTGGAGAGATAGGAGAAAGTGAACCCTGCCACTACGGGGTCATGCAACTCAGTGTGGCCCATAGGTAGCAGTTGAAAGTGACATGTGAACATGATTTAATTGCCGGTGCAGGGGTCCCCAGTGTTTTCTCTCCTGCTGTGGTAACCATGGTAACCATGGAAGCAGAGGTAGAGATATAGAGTGGAGGACTACCTGCCCCAGAGAGTCACTGACCTACCGTGAAATTTGTGTGATCATTGGGTCCCCAGAAACTCAGTGGTCACCCTCCTGTGGGTCCTCCAGCCTTCCCTGATACCCACAGTGTGGTGGAAGTTGGGTCTTGAGAACGGGAATCAGATGTTTGATGAAGAGGGACCAGAATTATCTTGGTGTGGTACATGAGAATTCCCCGGGGACTAATTCTACACACTACCTTAAGAAAAAAACAATCAACCAACCAACCAAACAAACAAACAAAACCCCAAACATTTAGGGCTGTGGATGAGACTCGCTGGTAGAATGCTTACCTAGCATGCTGCTCTGGCTTTGATCCCAGCACCGCATACACCAGGCCTGATGGTGTACGCCTGTAATCCCAGCAGTCAGAAGGTAGAGGCAGGAGGATTGCCACAAGTTTGAAGCTAGCCTGGTCTACTGACCTAGTTTGCTTTTTTGTTGTGTTTGACAAAGCACTGACCAAAGCAATCTGAGAGAAGAAAGGTCTTATGTGGCTTTCACATCCTGGTCACTTCCTGATCACATCCTGATCACATCCTGATCACATCCTGATCACATCCTAATCACATCCCGATCACATCCTGATCACATCCTGGTCACATCCTGGCAGGGCAGGAAGCAGCAAGGAGGAGTGCTGACTGCTGCTAACTCGAACGGCTCGCTCTCCATGGCTTGCTCAGCCAGCTTTCTTACACTGCGCAGGACCACCTGCCCAGGAGTAGCTACATCCACAGTGGTCCAGGCTCACCTATATCAGTCATTCATCACACTACCCCACAGACATACCCGCAGGCCAGTGTGATGGAGACAATCCATCAATTGAGGTTCCTCTTTCCATGTGACTCCAGTTTGTGTCAAGTTGATAAAAACTACTGCATGTCTATGGTGAATTCTAGGCTCGCCATGGCTACATAGTGAAATTTTGTCTCAAAAATTACTTGAAATTTAGTTGTATGGGACTGGACATGAATATTTACAAGCATTTCTTTAGAATGTTGCTCAGGTGACTTCCAGTGCCACCTGGGTTAGCAAATGGACATGCTTCTGTTTTCTCCCTGAAAACTCAGAAGTCCAAGCTCTATTTGGGGACTACAAAGGAGAAGCTTGTTCCAGGGCTGAAAGGACCTACTTTTGCTGTCCCTGTTTACTTTCTATTGCTGTGATAAACATCATGATCAAAAGTGCTAATTCCACCGAATGATAATGAGACCACTACCACAGTTTAAAGACAAATCTGAAACAAGATTGAATTAAATACTGGCCAGGTGGATGGGCTCTGGCCAGGTCCATACCCAGGTTCCCAAGAAATGGCCCAGAATCAAGTATGGCAAGGCTTAAGAAGGAAAATCCATAATTCATTGAATTTCCCATCAGGTCCAATCTCCGGCAAGCATCTGTCAAGATGAACTTCCTGCCTGTGAACCTCCCACCCACTGTGATCAAGCATATCCGGTTCAGACGGGTCAAACAAACCTGTTTAGAAGAATGAAGAACAAGTGTCTTGTCGCCTCCCATAAACAACAACCTTCAGCGTTTAAGGAACTGTCTGTTCTTGGGCAAAGGGGTTTGCAGACCGGAGGCATTTTTGCTTCACGGATCTCTTAGGCATAGTAATTAAAACTTAAAATGTAACTTTGGCTCTCAAGAACAACTTGGGAAGGAAAGGGTGTGTCTGGTTTACAGCCTACAGTTTGTTGCGGAGACAAGTCAAGGCACAAACTCAACGCAGGAGCATAAAGTGGAAGCCACAAGCTTACTGGCTTGCTCCCCATGGCTTGCGCAGTTACTTTTCTTGTACAGCTACCTCACAGTTGCTTGGGACTCCTATTAGCTGTTTGATTGAAAGTGTCACCCCAGGCTCCTGGTATCCCTATCCCCAAAGAGTCTGGAATGTTTGGGTTAAGGCTTTACCCCAACTCTGACATCCATATATCCAAGGTGTCTGGAATGTTTGGTGGAAAGTTCCATTCCAAGCCCCCTCTCTTGGGAGTTGCCTCCGTCCAGACTCCACCTCCGAGGAAGCCCACCAAAGGGTGACTGAAATCACCTGGCGTGAGTGAGAAGGAGGCACAAAGCTTGCAACAAACCCGCTTTGGAGTTTATTAGAAGAGACGTGTACGGGCCTGGGAAGTCGGTGTGCAGAGAGGGCTGAAGATGGCCCATCCAGCTTTTAAGGCTGCCTAGCGCATGTGCACAGGGGGTTGACATAGCTACATCATACATAGATGACGGAGCTCACAATACGTAGGTGATGCATCCATGCCGGACCTAAGTCATGCAGGGCCTTTAAAGGTCCCTGGGGCAGACGGCTAAATATTTTGCCTGAATGCTTGTCCACACGTGCACGGGCCTTGAACCCGGAAGTGTCAGCCAGGCTGTGTGGGTGGAATCCTAACAGTGAACCCTCCCCAGAGAGGCTCAAGATCACTCTCACAGGGTATTTAAACTGTCCCCCCAACCCCCCCGAGAATGAACTTGTGGTCTTCCGGTTCTCCGTGGTTTTCTGGTCTTCGTTTCCTATCTCCTCTCTGAGGATCTGGAAGGCTACCCAGGAGTGCCGGTATCCATTAAACCATTAAAAAGCCTTTGCTAATTAGGTTTGATTTGGATTATTGCGTCTGTGGAGAGGTTTGTTGGGCTATAAAAACTTTTCACTAGCTATCTAGAAAATGCGCTCATGAATCAGGCATGGTGGTGCACATCTTTAATCCCAGCACTTGGGAGGCAAAGGCAGGGGAATCTCTGAGTTGGAGGTCAGCTTGGTCTACAGAGTGAGTTCCAGGACATCCAAGGCCACAGCAGAGAAACTCTGTTTCAAAACCAAAAAGAAAAGAAATAAAAAAGAAAGAACAATAAATAAATAAATAAAAGAAAGAAAAGAGGGCTGGAGAGATGGCTCAGAGTTTAAGAGCATTGCCTGCTCTTCCAAAGGTCCTGAGTTCAATTTCCAGCAACCGCATAGTGGCTCACAACCATCTGTAATGGGGTCTGGTGCCCTCTTCTGGCCTGCAGGCATACACACAGACAGAATATTGTATACATAAAAAAATAAATAAATATTTAAAAAAAGAAAGAAGAGAAGAGAAAAGGAAAGGAAAAGAAAGGAAAGGAAACATGCACCCATGCATACGCCCATAGCCAATCTGATGGAAGCTATCCCTTGATTGGCATGCCTTCTTTCCACGTGTGTCAAGCTGCCAACTGCAGCCAATAGTGACACGTGTCTTTATGTCTGTAACCCCCTCACCCTGCCCATGTGATTAGAACATCTGTTCTTCCAAAGGTCTATATATTGGGCACACATCTCTAGTGCTATAGCTTTAAGAGGTAGAGCCTTCCAAAAACCATCAGTCGCTGCTCTTGCAGATGGAATAAGTGTCCTCATCAAAGAGGGTCCCAGAGTCTCCCCTGCCCCTTCTACTCTGTGGCTGCGCAGGGGACTGTGCTATCTATGGAGCAGAGAACTAGCACTCACCAGCCATGCCAGCTGCTGGCACCTTGACCTTAGAACTTCCCAGCCTCCAGACCTGGGAGCATACACTGCATACAGTCATAAAGGACACAGCCTGAGTTATTTCGCCTCAGTAGTGCAAAAGACCAGGACAAGACGGACAAAATAATTTGGTTCTTGGTGACATTAAAATCTGGAAAAGCCAGCAGTTCCCACCAGAGCCACTGCCCTGCTCCCACCATGAATGTCCCGGCTTCAATGGCTCTGTCTCAGCCAGGTCCTCCCTAGGCTGCTCCATACCACCTGCCCTATGTGTGGCAGACAGAACAGGCATGGAATTCTGCCCCTTCTAAGCAGTCCTATTGCCACGGCCACAGCTGCCTTGCTGCTCTAACGGATCTGCTCACCAGATTAACAACGCGGAGCCTGTTGGTCGCATCTTCTCCCTGTCAATGAGTCTGTGGATCTCGATTTTCATCAGAGACTCGTACATTCATAAATCAGCCACCTTCAGAATGTAACAGAACGCTACCCAGCGGCATGTCTCTCCCCTTGGGCCCGCCTTCCTCTTCTCTTCTCCAGGCATATTTCTCGTGGCCTTTGTTGCTTCTCTGAAGCAGTGTCTTAGTAGGTCATGCTGTCCTTGAACGCACTGAGCCTTGACCTTGACTCCTGCTCCTTCTACCTCTGTGCTCCAAATGCTGAGGCCACTGGTGTGGGCCACTGTACTCTGACTGAGCCACATCCCAGCTCTCTGCTCCCGCTATTGGCTTTTGAAACATTATCTGTTGACTTACTTACACAATCAAGTTTGACACTCAGGATTCTTACATGAGCCCTCCGGTCATACCACTGTGACACAGTCACCCTCCCTCCCAGTCTCACAAGATAGCTTCATCTCACATTTGTATTAAAAATAAGAATATTCTAATTAGCATTTATGTTCTAATACATTCTGTTTGTGGAAAAGTAGTGTATGAAAACAGTTTCTTTCTTGAACTATTTTTAATTTTCTTAGAGTTAATAATTATCTCTATTTACTTCTCCTTTTGCTCACATTGTAGATTTTGAGAGGGATTGGAACTGAATGGATGTGTTCTATTTGCTGCGTTCAGCTGAAAACCACAGCACTGTTTTCTACGAAGTGGGGATGTAATTCTTACAAACGACTCTGTAATGTTTCTCCGCTGAAATCGAGGACAGACTTTCTCAGCATTGGTGACAACGCATCTCTGCACTTTGGCCTCCACCTGGTGTCTGGTAATACCGAACCTTCCTTACAATTGTTACACCCAAGTTTCTGGTCCTCAAATGAATTCATGGAGCCGGATTTCTGATGCAAATTACATGAAGGTTTTTAATTCAAACTCAGGTTTGAACCAACACCTTTCCAGCACCCCAGCATGGTGGGTGCAGAAAGTGTGGCAGGGAGCCCTGGGAGGGGAGAACTTTTAAAGGAGAAACGCCGTAATCAGGGGAGTTCATGTCCTGTCGTCTTGGGACTGGGTAAGAAGGGCATAGGATAAGGTAGTTTCTGAAACCATTGGTCAGTTTTTGGGTACAAAAACCTAACAATGAGCCATAAATTATTGACAAGGTATCTTCAAGGACAGGATGCCTCCTAGGAATATCTGGACCTCATTAAACTTTATGGCCCTGCTCTCTATCTTTTTGAATACCTGTTCATATTACTGCTATGGCAACACATTTCTGGAGCTGAGATCATCCACACCCCGCCCCCAGCTCATTATATAGCTTAAGATGAAGCCCCTTCTTTAAAATGGAGTTTGCAAAGTTAGGTTCTCCCACAACTGTACATAGAAAAGCATGCTTGCTGTCTGGGGGCAAGGGCTGAGAACCAGAGATTTTAAGAAGTCTTTTTCAGTGGACAGGATCTTTTTGAGGACAGGCTGTATGTTCTTATACTGGGTCTCCCTGAGGACAGGGTGTGTGTCCTCAGACTAGGCCTTCCTGAGGACAGGCTCTGTGTTTTCAGACTGGACTCCCCTGAGGACAGGGTGTGTGTCCTCAGACTAGGCCTTCCTGAGGACAGGCTGAATATTCTCATACTGCGTCTTCCTGAGGACAGGGTGTGTGTCCTCAGACTGGGCCTCTCCTGAGGACAGACGGCTGTTTTCTCAGTCTGGAAGTCACTGAGGACAGTTGGTGTATGTGTCTGTTTTAGACAGAGGTTCCCTGAGGATGGGACCATGGCTACTCAGACTGAGGCTCCTGAGGACAGGGCCGTGCTCCTCAGAGCGCATGGAAAGCAGTGTGTCCTCTGTTCTCAAGTGTATGCTCTGGTCCCAATCAGAGCTAAGCCGGAGTTCCGTTTGTGAGTTCATCCTGTGTCAAGAGTCCGAGGTCTGTGTAACTCACCCACACACTGAATTTCCTGGAGCCTTTCCAGCAGACTTGTTTCTGTCCCTCTTTCTTCTGCTAATGACCTTGGATCGCAGGAAGCAAAGCAAACAAACTCCTGGGAGACACCCATGGGCTCTGCTAGGTTGGTGACTCCCACTCAAGATCTGACTATCTTCAAGAGACACTGCTCTCAGGCCCTGCTGGGCCCTAAGCAGACTCCTCCCTTCCCTTTTCCTCTATGAGTCCTTTTCATTTCTTTGACGCTGTCTGTGCAGAGACTGTGGCTGGCATGAATAATAGATTATCAACCTGGAGCCTCTCCAGTGAGAGCCTCACTACCGGTGTAGACACATTATGTAAGCAGCGAATTACAGCAGCTTCAGAAGCAGTGCTGTGGGGGAGCATCTGAGGAGGAGCGAGCAGGCAGGGGTGGGGCTTGGGGCTTGGGTCGGTGAGGAGCTCCACTCTAGGCTGGCTGTGTCTAGCTAGCTACCATCTGCTGTTTAAAACCCCACAAAGTAGCCAGAGGGAAGGTGCTGAAACCTCCCAGGAGGATAGGAGAATGCGGTGGGGGAAGAAAGAGAGAGCAGGGTACATCATAGAGACCCGTGTTGAGTGCTGCTGAGACCCATTGCTTACATACACACTCCTACCATGCAACACTGGTTAGGGCTAAGACATGAGTGGTCTGACTGGAAGATGTCCCCAATTAGACCCATAAGTCATCGAGTGCAGAGGAATAAGCCCCTGGCCTTTCAACCAGGAGACCCCAGGTTTGCCCCTATTCTCTAGATCTTGGGATACTGACTATTGCCCCAGACAGCCCATCTCTAGAATCTTCAGGTGTGGATTCTCCAGGTAGGAAATCTCAGGGCACCTCACTGATAGGACACTGAGGGCAGTAAGATGTTGGCCACTGTGTTCATTGTGGTTCTGGCTGCTGTAATAAAATACCTGACAGAAGTAACTTAAGGAAGGAGGGTGTATTTTCGCTCATAATTTAGGGGTACCCTTCACAGCAGTGAGGAACTCACAGTGGCAGAAGAGTGAGAAGACTGGTCATATTGCATCTACAGTCAGGAAGCTCATAACCGTGAATATTGGTGCTTGTCTTGCCTTCTTCTTTATATTTATTCCCAGACCCCAGGCAGTGGAATGCTGCTGTTCATGTTCAGGGGATCTGTGTTCCCCAGTTAAACCTTTCTGGAAATACCCTCACAGATACCAAATGGTGTGGGAAGTCCTTCTGTCTATGTTTTGCTTCTGTGTTAATGAATAAAGCTGTTTCGATCAGTGGTTTAGCAGAATAGAGCTAGGCAGGAAAACTAAACTGAATGCTGGGAGAAGAAGACAGCATCAAAGAGAAGCCATGACAGAGACAGACACTAGATGGAACTTTACCTAGTAAGCCACAACCACATGGAGATACACAGATTAATATAAATAGGTTAACTTAAGATATAAGAGTTAGCTTACATAAATTAGTTATGCTTAAACTATTGGCCAAACAGTATTGCAAATGATATAGTTTCCATGTGTATATTTCATGGTCTGGGCAACTGGGAACAAAGAAGTGGCCTCCCCCAAAACTCAAAGGTATGTTTCCATGGTAATTATAAGCCTTCTTAATTTGTTAGTGAAGATTAATCACGGCTTCAATGCTTTGAAGAGCCATTGCTCAGAAGCAGGGCTCTGGACTTGGTGGTCACGAAGACGACCTTGCAGATCTTCCATGGGGAACCTAACTGACTGAAAGCCCAGATGCTGCATTCAGAAGGCACCACCCCTCTCCTTGGTTGACCCCAGCTTCTGACTGACTAGGGTGAGGTGGATCCATTCCTGTGAAATGAGAGTGCCATCATGGTGGTTGGCTTGAGTTTCTCTGTTGGCTTTTTCCCACTGTAGCAGTCAAAGTGTCTTTGTAGCTGACTTTGCCTCTTTCTTTCAGATATGAAGGTGGCATCATGGACTAGGAGAGCCTCACATCCCAGCCTCTTCCACCTTCCCATATATTCACACATTTCTTTTCTCCTTTTCATTTTTTTCCTCAAAGAACCTAGACGGAACCAGTCTTTATTCTCCAGTCTCTGGATCAGGTGGGAAATCTCACCAGAGGACACTACTCAAAGTGTGGCATTGTCTGCCTTGATTGTAGTTGGATTGACTTGGGACTTGCCTCAGCAGTGGGAAATACAAAAACCTCCAGGCTGAAGTAAGCCTGAACCTCTGTTATTTTGAGACTGGTGGGAGTGGAGGGATAAAGGCCAGCTAGATCTTGGGGTCCATTTTGGGGATGTAATTCTTAGCATAAAGCATACTGGAGTCTTCTAGAGGCCAAGACATCCAACCCTCATAAAGTTTTTCTGTTGTCCTTCCTTTTTCTGGCCTAACTGACTCTCCAGGGCTGCAGTATCACACCCTGTTGGTTTGTTCCTCAGATGCCTCTGGTGTTATAGGGAGAGTGACCACTTGTTTTTCCATGCTGCCCAGCTAGCTTAGCCCCAAAATAACCACACAGAAATTGTATTAATTAAATCACTGCTTGGTCCATTATCTCTAGCCTCTTATTGGTTAACTCTCACATCTTGATTTAACCCATTTTTATTAATATGATATGGCATGTCTGCCTCTGGTGGCTCCATGGCGTCTCTTTCCTACTCTGCCTTTCTTCCTCCCAGCATTTAGTTCTGTCTTCTCTGCCTACCTAAGTTCTGCCCTATCAACTAGGCCAAGGCAGTTTCTTTATTCATTAACCAATGAAAGCAACACACAAACAGAAGGACCTCCTACACCACTCTGGTGCCCTCTTCTGCACTGCCCAACTCTAACAAAGATGGGATAACGTCTAATGGCCAACAAGGGCTCAGAGTAGGATCTAAGCCCAGAGTTCATGCATGGCCTTACTTGATGAGGTGGTCTGAATGAGAATGGCCTTCATAGGCTCATGTATTTGAATGCTTGGTCCCAGTTGGAGGAACTATTTGGGAAGGACTAGGAGGTATGGCCTTATTGAAGGAGGTGTGTCATTGGGCTGTTCTCTGAGGTATCAAAAAACCCATTCTATTATCAGTTAGCTGTCTCTGCCTTATGACTGTGATGGGGGATTCTCCTCTGTATGCTGTGATTACCATTGGTTAATAAAGAAACTACTTTGGACCTATAGCAAGGCAGAACAGAGCTAGGCTGGGAAAACTAAACTGAATGCTTGGAGAAAGAAGGGCAGAATCAGGGAGAAGCCATGTAGCCCCACCACATGCCAGAACTTTACCTGGCAAGCCACAGCCATATTGCAATACACATATTAATGGAGATGGGTTAAATTAAGATGTAAGAGTTATCAAATAAGAAGCTAGAGCTAATGGGCCAAGCATTTATTTAAATACTATGGTTTCTGTGTGGTTATTTCAGGACTAGGCAGCCAGGAACCAATAAGCACCATCCTTACAACAAATTGGCTTGTCAATGTGGTTGACTAAATCCACATAAAACCTAAGAAAACTTGAAAAGAATTCTAGATACTAAAAAACAAAGTTTTCCAGATTGGCTCTGCTTGTTGGTGGCACACTACATTTCCTTTAAGAGAGGTCTTCCTGATTCAGCAGTAGAAGAAAAAGAAACCACACTGTTTTGAAATGCCAGCTTCCTGGTTTACCAGCAGGAACAGCTCTGAGTCTTTTGGATGGTTCAACTATGGAGCACTTGACTGGGGTTTGTGGGCCCAATGCTTGTATGCCCACTAGGAGTCAGGGTTGGGAAGAAGGTAACTGAAATGATGCCCACTGATCAGCACTCCCCGCCTGGGCAAGCAGCGGGATCAGGTCTACCAAGTATGCATAAGCAGAAGAGCATGGTGAATTCCTGCTGCCAAACACAGAAATATATCCATACCATGTAGCGTGCTGTATGACAGACTTAGCATTTACTCAGATAATAAGGGTTTATATGCTGTAAGGTGCTACCCAGAGTTGAGGTGGTGAAGATGGCTCCCACCCAGCAGTTCAAGAATCTGCAGTGAACTATCTCCACCATGTTTAAAGACCCGAGAGAGGCAGAGGCAGCACCCAGGGCTACTGAGACCAAGCTTCTTAGCATATTAAAAAGTGCATTTGTGTTTGTGCTTTCTGTTATTATAAAAAATGATGCTGTGAAAATTTATGCCACAAATTTGTAATGGTGATAATTTAATTAATTTCTCTATGTCTTAGTTTTCAAAATTGTGGTAAATGGAGCATGATAACTTTATCAAAATTTTCTTACAGAATTCATGAATTTATATGGCTTTAAAACTGATTAACTTGGGTAAATGTCATGAATTAGAGTGGTAAGAGTAAATACAGATTTTTTTCTAAATAATAAATAAAATATGACTATATACAGAAAAAAGTGCTCTTGGCCAGAAAATGATTTCATATACACAATAGAACAGAGTTAGACATAAAAGACCTCTAAACGAGACACAGTGTGTTTAAAAAATGTATGTAATCTTGGGAGAGAGAAGAAAAAGAGTAAAGAGACAGTAAATGTAATATATAAGAATGCAGACAGTCATAGATTAAAGGAATAAAGATAATAAAATAAATATTAAACTTGTAGAAAAAGTAATAGAGTAAAAATAATAAGCTATGTAAAGATGAAATATACACAGAGAGTCTGGATTATGTATATTATTATGTTTTCTTTGAATTTTTTGACTGTTAAAGAGCTATGTAAAGAGACATTTTATTGTATGGGCTGCTAAGCTGAACAGGCATATATATTTTAAAGGTATCTTGATTTCAGAATTTGTATCTAAGGATATGCTACTTTGGAAAAGAGGTTCTTTTGTTTCCATAGAAGATGAAAACCTGTGCAATCCTTCTAGACTAATGTGGTTTGATGGACCAAGATTCCCTGAAAGGTAACCTTGAACACTCCTCAAAAAAATTACTTCACCCAACAAACAGCCGGAAGCAGTTTGGAGAGAACTACACCCACATTCCCAAATATTGTTTATAAATGTTTCTTTACATTTAAAGGGGTATATGCTATAGAGATTTGCATTGGTATGGATCTTAGTTTATTGAAACAAATTTGAGGTCAATTTTGTTATGTCTATTTCTGTTCTTAATTAAGGTATCACATGCAGCTCATTTAAAAATGTAATGTATAATTTAAAAATATAGGTTAATAGAGAGTTATCTGTAATAGTCAAGCTTCTAGTCATGTTAGTTAGGTTTTCTAGATATATAGAGATATATTTCAGGTAGGCATTCTTCAAATATTTCAGAGACCTTTAAGAATATGGCATTTAAAATGTTTTAAGAGCTTAAGACTTACCATGACGATGAGACACATCTGCTCCTGACAGCACCAATATACTTAAAGAGGAAGATGGGCATTGAAGAGGCTCCTTATGGAGTTTGTTAGCCATTTGGGCAAGAAACTGCTCTTTCCTGAATTGTTTAATGTTATGTTGTATGAGTTGGACATGCAGGATCCACAGAGAAATGACTATTGAACTTGCCTAAAGGTGAGACAGTCCTTTGGAGTTTCTGCTTCATAAAAGAGTCTGACAGACATTCTTCAGGACACAGAAGAAAGTGACTGACAAACTGCCAATACAGCCGGAACTGTCTTTGAAACTTCCTGCTTCATGGAAAAGTCTGCAGGACACTATGGACCTGTCGGCTGAAGATGGGTGCCCCACTGGTACAGAAGAACTTTGGGTGACTGTCCAGGCAGTGAGATGTCTCTGTCATTTCTAGAGTTTCGGAAGTTGCTTACAATGAACTTATTGTTTACTTAGGTAATATTATATCCTTCTGGAGTCTTTGGTGGAGTTAAAGAATAGATAGTTATTGTTACAGTTTTCCTTAGTTATGATAAAATATAAAGTAGATATAAATATCGTAACTGTAATTTTTGCTTGATAACTGTTTTGTTATATGTAATTTTACTATGTTAAAGTTAAAAACCTTCCTTTCTATTTAAGCAGAAAAGGGAAGGTGATGTGGGATTTCCCTCTGTTTGCTGTGGTTACTACTGATTAATAAAGAAGCTGCTTTGGACCTATAGCAAGGCAGAACAGAGCTAGGCAGGGAAAACTAAATTGAATGCTTGGAGAAAGAAGGGCAGAGTCAGGGAGAAGCCATGTAGCCCCACCAGGGACAGATGCCAGAACTTTATCTGGTAAGCCACAGCTACATGGCAATACACAGATTAATGGAGATGGGTTAAATTAAGATGTAAGAGTTATCAAATAAGAAGCTAGAGCTAATGGGCCAAGCAGTTATTTAAATAATATAGTTTCTGTGTGATTATTTTGGGGCTGAGCAGCCAGGAACCAACAAGCCGCATCCTTACAACATGACTGTGGAACGGTTACTATTCCAGTATCATGCCCACCTGCTTGTTGCTATGCTCTCTTCCATAATGTTTGTGGATTCTAACCCTCTGAAACTATAAGTCCCTAAATAAACACATTTTTTATAAGTTGCCTTGGTCATGGTGTCTTACCATAGCAATAGAAAAGTAACTTAGATACTTGATCATTGACTAGCTCTGCAACGTTGGCCATATTAATCATATTAATAATTAACCCTGTGAAGCCTTAGTGTCTTCACCTGGCAAACAGGTAATATATGTTGTGATGGTAAGAGTATGGGTGGAATACATACTATATTCTGGAAACCCTCGTGAGTGCTTGAAGTATATTACGAGAGCCCTGGGTATAAAGTAGGTACTGTAATAATTTCCAGTGTTACAAACAGACCAGCTCTAGTGAAGTTAAGACTCTTGTCTCAATTAGATCCAATGATCTTGCTTCCTATTGCCTTGAGTTCTTTGCCCCTGCTCCTCCTCTCAGAGCTTCTAGCAGGTCTGTATAAAAAGTCTCAGCCCTGCAGAGTTCAGAACATTGACTCCAGAGTCCTCTAAGTGTGTGCATGCATGCCTGCATGCCTGCATGTGTATCTCTCTCTCTCTCTCTCTCTCTCTCTCTCTCTCTCTCTCTCTCTGTGTGTGTGTGTGTGTGTGTGTGTGCCATTATTTTATTGGCTTCTTTATTAGGCATGTATTTGTCTTGGACCTCCTTGAACCAAGCAGTGTGCTGAAAATATCAGGGAACAGAGTGGACTTGTCCTCATAGTCCAGAGTGGAAGACAGACATTAAGTGGATGATTATCCCATGATTAATTATAGTCAGGGACTGTGCTCTAAAAAGGGAAGCAAGGGTGCTGTGAGAAAATAGAAAATGAAGCACAGAGACCAAGCCTAGGATGGAGGTGTGACGCTGACATTTGGCTCCTGCCAACCTCCCTAAGATCTGCATCTCAGGGGGCACACAGCCCTGTCTGCAGAAAGAGTGCAGTCTGATATTACCATCTGGAAAAGCACTTGTTGTGCCCTCCAGGGGATTCTGGCCTGATGGGAGGCGACTTTTGCTTCTGTCCTTAGAGGGTATCAGCCTGATTGGGGAGATGCTACTGAAGTTACTTGCTTGTGTGACAGGCAAGTGAGAGATCCCATTTCAAACAAAGGACAGAAGGTACCTGAAGACTGACATCTGGGTGTCATGTGACCTCCACACATGTGCTCCTGTACCCTCAAGAGCACACATAAACGCACAGAGAGAGGGGGGGGAGGGAGGAAGGAAGGGAGGGGGGAGAGAGAGAGAGAGAGAGAGAGAGAGAGAGAGAGAGAGAGAGAGAGAGCAGCATTTGATCCAGAACTTGTGGTAAATACACGATAAAGAAATGACCATTGTTATTTTGAGTGAGCCAGGGTCCGGGTGTCAATAAATTAAACTGTGTGTGTGCCTTTGGCTCTCCAGCCCACTCCATCAGCAGAACTCCATTGTGGGAGCTTCTCGGCAGGTTTATCTCTGCCTATACCTGGCTCTGAGACTTGGAAATTAAAGAGAAGCCAAGAAGTCCCCGAGGCTGTGACGATGTGCCCTGTGTGTGAATGGGAACTTATCAGGGCTATTCTAAGGGAGAGCCGGGGCTGCTTCAACACTCATTGCTCAGATGAGGAGTTTTTTTCCTTTTTTTAGAGAGAAGTTTGGGCAGATTTTCTAATGAATACTATCCAACCATAAAATCATGTCGAAAATGAATCCGATCTGACAATAAAATAAAAGTGAAACAAATTACTATGTTCTCATATTTGTGGGAGAAATTAATTTCATGTTTAGAATACTAATTGATCCAAGAAAGGTCTAAAACTGTGTGCAATTGTGGTAAGATCCTGGAGTCCAAGGGCACTGCAGAGGGCTGGGAATGGGGACCAGCCTGGAGTCCACTGTGTGGATGGGTTATAAGTCACACTCCATTTCCCTCCAGTGCATATAGCTCCTCAGGCTAGTGTTACACGACACCTTCCCACGTTCTTCATAGCCCTTGCATACCTAGGGACCGCAGTGGGACACCCTTGCTCAGGGCAGGGCTGTGTACATTTAGACTGAGACTCCTCAAGCACAGTCCTTGACCCCCTCAGACTAGATAGAACTCAAGGTCCAGGAGGACAGGCTGCGTCTCCTCCCCAGCTGTGGGACCCTGAGGGCAGAAACTCTTAAAGAAGTCCATGGTCTCCATCAACATGAGCAACTAGGCGACCTACTCTCAGAGACAGCCCGGCTCCTGGGCCATAGGTGACCCACCCCCAGAGACTCCCCAGCTCCTGGGCCATGGGCGACCCATCCCCAGAAACTGCCAGGCTCCTGGGTCATGGGTGACCTACGCCTCCAGAGACTGCCCGGCTCCTGGGGCATAGGCGACCCACCCTCCTCCAGAGACTGCCCAGCTCCTGAGCCATGGGTGACTTACCTCCTCCCCCCAAGAGACTGCCCGGCTCCTTGGCCATGGGGACCTACCCCCCAGAGACGGCCCAGCTCCTCGGCCATGGGTGAGCTCCCTTCCAGAGACTGCCCGGATCCTTGGCCATGGGGACCTACCCCCTAGAGATGGCCCAGCTCCTCGACCATGGGTGAGCTCCCTTCCAGAGACTGCCCGACTCTGTGGCCATGGGCGACCTACCCCCAGAGACGGCCCCGCCCCTCAGCTGCACAGAAGTAAGAAAGAAGCATGGGCGTGGTTGTAACATAGCGAGCGCACTGGTTTACAGATCAGAATGTGAAGAGCATGGCATTTCCCTCCATCATCTTTCGGTTTTAACACCTCACACTAGAAAATGTTTCATCCCCAGTATTCGCCAAGCATTTACATTCGTAGATTGCCTGTGGGAGGTAAAATAACCCAAAGGCTGGCCCTGCTCCTGAAGCTTCTTGATGACTCACACCAAATTGATACCTGATTGCTTAAAGGTTGTGGCACTTGTTCTGCTGTACCAAAGTGACATCTTTTATTGATTTGCTTTTCATGGACCAACAGTCTCCATCAATTCTTTCTCCTAATCATTTATCTTCCATTGATGACAGGTGTTCTTTTAAAGAATATTTTATTTATTTTTAACTCTCTGTGTGTGTGTGTGTGTGTGTGAGTGCGTGCCCACACACATATTTCTGTGATCATGAGTGCAGTTGCCCACAGAGGCCAGAAGAGGGCACTGTGTCTCCTGGAGCCAGAGTTACAGGTGTTTGTGAGCCTATGACTTGGGTGCTAGGAGCTGCACATGGGTCCTCTGCAAGAGCAGTATGTGTTCTTATCTGCTGAGCTGACTTCACAGCCCCACGGGAAGTATTCTTACGCTCATTTGATGGGTGAGGTGAACAAGGCTCTATGAGATCTCATTGCAGCTAAGCGTGTGAAATGAGAATTTGATTGAGGTTAGGTGACCTCTTCCCTCCCTACTCTACTTCCTGAGCTCAGAATTATTAATAAAGCTGGTCTCTTCCTACTCCACAAACCCATAGCTTAGTCAAGATTTGCAAAAGAGCACACACACACAGGCACACATACAGGCACACACACAGGCACACACACACACAGGCAAGCACACACACAGGCACACACACACAGGCACACACACACTCACACACACAGGCACGCACACACAAGCACACACACATTTGCACATACGCACACACAGGCACACACACGTGCACATACGCACACACAGGCACACACACGTGCACATATGCACACACAGGCACACACACAGGCACACACACACACAGGCACACACACTCACACACAGGCACGCACACGCACACACACACATGTGCACATACGCACACACAGGCACACACACGTGCACATACGCACACACAGGCACACACACACACACACATGCACATACATGGACACACACAGTCAGAGGACTGAAGAGTTGGTATCCACGCTGACACACTGCTCATGTACAATTAGCAGTTGATGTATAAGTGAGGGAATGGATGAGGGTTAAGAAGATGCAAACACAAAGACTTCAAAACTCATGTTAAGAAAGCTGGACACACTCTTCTGGCACACAGGTGTATGGGCTGACAGAGCACTCATGCATAAAAAAATAAATAAAACTTCAAGGAAATGTAGAAATCCTAAAAAAAAAAAATCTGGTCACAGTTATGTGTACCTATAACCCAAACACTGGGAGGCCGAGACAGAAAGGTTTCTGGGATTTGCAGACTTGAGAGTCTAGCCAAATCAGCTAGCTCCAAATTCAGAGAAAGAGCCTGCTTCAGAAAAGTAAGGTGGAGAGTAACTGAGAAAGACCCCTGATGGAGAACGCCCGCCTCCATGGGCACATGCACACGTATACAGACGTATGTACATGTATGGACACAGAAATGGATGCGCGAACAGAAACAGAGGAACGAGCGATTGGACACATTCGAGACTCACCCCTTAGCATGGCCCCACCCAAGCCTGACTTCTCTCCCCATACCTCTGATAATCTGGAAGGCAACAGCTTCCCCTTCTGCTGTTGCTTGTGTCAGCGACCAAAAGCTACTCCGTGGCAATTACACCCAGTTTCCCTCACCACCAACCCGTCACTACATGGAGCTTCCATTTCTTCCCACTTCCCACCCTTGTCTAGAATGAGTTCCCAGCTGCAGTGTGCTGCTCCCATCGTCCCTCTGTTTCTTAATGTTGATGGGGAGTTCTCAGAAAGAAGAGTCCCACCTCCTGCTTCCACTTAGAAGTCCAGAAGGAAGGGGTGACTGGGCAGGGACTGCCTGCTGAAGCTTTGGAGGACCTTGGCACAATTACCTCCCATCAGCATGCTAATCTCCCTATGTGGTGCAGGAGACCCGTTGCTTCAGGTTAAATTATGAGCTGCTGTTAGGACAGAGTGCCAGGAAGTGGCCCAGTCTGCAGTGGGGTGTTTAACATCTTAATTAAAACCTTTTGATAAATATTTACCACTCCTGATTCTCCTCAAAAGGAAAATGACAAAAAGGGAGAAGGAAAAAAGGGTGAGGGGAGTAAGGAGAGGGAGGACGACCGAGGAGAGGGAAGAGAAAGAAAAGATACAGAATATACTGAGAGGGTCAGTCCCCAGGAGGCAAAGCCAGGGCCCGAGGACAAACACCATGCCTACCGAGCCTTCCTCCCTCTGGCCCATGAACCAGAGAAAGAAGTTCAGATCCTCTCACCCTGGCCCTGGTGCCACATCTTTCCTGGCCTTCTCAGATCTACTTCAGTTCCCAGTCTCGGGCGGGGTAGTAGTGGCTTTAATCCACTTTATGAGGAGACAAGGCAGGTGGACCTCTGAGTTGGAGAGTTGGAGGTCAGCCTGGTTTACAGAGCGCACAGAGAAGCCCTGTCTCAAAAAACCAAAAGAAAAGAAAAGAAAAAAAGTTCCTAGTCTCTATTCTGTTGCTTCCCTACCTCTCACGCACTCCATATGTCCACTTCCTCTCATGGAGATTCCCACCCATAGCCCCCTCCACGTCCCCTACTGAGCAGCTCCTGCCTGGAAGACCTGATACTCAGTCCTCAAAAGCTTGAGTCTACAGATGATAAACACACATGGTCACCGAAATGACCTCTTAGTTACTGTCATGAAGCAAGCTGGGGGAACTTGGGTGGAGCAGGGACAGGAGCTGAGAGCAGGCGTCAGAGCTGTCTTTCTGAACAGTCATTAGGATGTCAGCTATCTGCTCTGCTCAGGACTGCTGTCTTAATTTGAATGAGCAAGACGTGTGCTCGTGTTTGTGTGTGTGTGTGTGTTTGTGTTCACATGTGTTCTGTGGTCCAGCATCACCAGCTCAGGTCTCCTCTCTCTGCTGCCACTGTGTTCACATGTGTTCTGTGGTCCAGCATCACCAGCTCAGGTCTCTTCTCTCTGCTGCCACTGTGTTCACATGTGTTCTGTGGTCCAGCATCACCAGCTCAGGTCTCCTCTCTCTGCTGCCACTGTGTTCACATGTGTTCTGTGGTCCAGCATCACCAGCTCAGGTCTCCTCTCTCTGCTGCCACTCTGCTTTGCCAGCCTTAATTACAGCAATTTAGGAGACACACTGAAGACTGCAGAATAAACCCATCAATATTTCACTTAAGAAAGGATTCCTGTCAGATGGTATCAGAGGCCTATAAATGAGAAATATGAGACTTGCTTTTAGGCTACCTACACACACACACACACACACACACACACACACACACACACACACACCTCAGATGAATTCTCACATGTGATCTCCTTTCTGTCACAGACTCTTGGAACAGCTGAGGGCTTTATTCAGCTTCAGTCAAGCTATTTGCCCAAATCACACTAAAAAAAAAAAAAACACATGAGGAAATGTAGGCTTTGTATTCAGGGGTTTCCTGTCGGTGGACACAGGAGATACCACGCCCCCTGGGTGTGTAGTCAGAGGAAGGTGTGCTGGGTGACTCTGATCTCAGCCATGTTCTCCAGAGGAGGCAGCTGAGGCATCCTGAACATGGAGGCATGGCAGCTCTATCTGAGTAGAGAGGGTGCCTCACCCCAGGGTCCCTCTCACTTCCCTTTCTTGCTCTTAGTCTCTGTGTCTGGAAGGCCTAAGGGTCTCATCTCTCTCAGCATCTTCAGGCCTAGGCTGAAAATAATTAGCCATCATTCGGGTAGTGGAACCTGTTCAGCCTTTGTCGTCTGTCAGCCCTGAGTCATGGATGTGATCCTAGGGAAGCCACAGCTCTAAGCTTCAGGCACCCCAGTTCTACTGTGTAGGGTCTGTGCAGAGGTACAGCCTCTGCAGTCACACAGGTGGCAGCAAAGTTGGGCCTTGTTCTGGGTACCATGTCTTTAAAAGGGCATGAGGGTTGCTGTGCCGGGAACTTGGCTCTGTTGGGGAAGAGCTTGTGTGCAAGCAAGAAAACCTGAGTGTAAACCCAGCACTCATGTTAAAATTCTGAGAGTGTGGCCATGTGCTTGCTATCCCAAGTCTGGGAGGCAAAGACAGGACTATCTCTGTCCGGAGCTTGATCATCAGCTAACCTAGCCGAATGGGTGAGCCCGAGTCAGTAAGAGGAGAACACTTGAGGAAGACATACTACATCAACCTCTGAGCTTCACAAATTCGAGCACACACACACACACACACACACACACACACACACAGAGAGAGAGAGAGAGAGAGAGAGAGAGAGAGAGAGAGAGAGAGAGAACAGGTCAATACAGTTTGTCTAGAAAGAGGTTACCAGGGTGCTGTGTGCTATGACAGCCACGAAAGTGAACACAAGCAGACAAAAAGACCAGAAATACTTCCGTGTGGAGTAGCCACATCTCCAAGTCACTTCTTCATTGCAGAAAGAGTAGAGAAACCCCTGTCCTAGCTTGCTTTCTATTGCTGTAATAAATACCAAGACCAAAGCTACCTGGGGAGGAAAGAGCTTATTTCAGCTTGTAGTTCCTCGTGGAGGGAAGTCAGGGCAGGAGCCTGGAGGCAGAAACTGAAGTAGAGACCATGGCCACTGCTGTTTATCGACTTTCTCTTCATGAATTGCTCAGCCTTCTTTTTTATTCCACCCAGGATCACCTGCTGAGGAGTGACACTGCCCTCAGTGAGCTGGCCCCTCCCACATCAATCATCATTCAAGAGATTGCACTAAAGGCCAGTCTTACAGAAGCATTTTCTCAATTGAGGCTGCCTCTTCTTTGATAACTTTAAGCTTGTGTCAAGTTGACAAAAAAAGAAAAGAAAAGAAAGAAAAACTAACAAAGACACCCCCTGAGGGAGGAATGGAAGTTTTAGGAAAAATTTAGATTAATACAAAGAATGGTCCAGCTATCCGAATTGTGTGGCTGGCCATGCAAGGGGCTGCTTCCGAGAGGGGAGTCCTTGTCATTGCTCATTTTCAAGAGCAACCGCTTGGCAGGCTACAGCAACTCAGCTCTCCCGCTGGGAGCCTCTGGGATGGATGTCATCAGTCTCTGGGTCCATGTGGAGAGGCCTCCATCCGAGCATTGGTCCCCTCTGCTCTCGTTGCTTCTGCCATTGCCACCCAGGGAGAAGGCAACTGATGTGAGTGGCAGTCTAGGGAAGGACTTACGGCAGGTTCTACCTTAAGCATCTCTCTGGTGACATAAAATACGTATTATTAGGATATTGCGGCATGATGTGCCCACAAGCCCACGTGACAGGAAAATTCCAGCCACAGTTACCACTTCTACCCCATTCTGTGTATCTTACTTTTATGGGTATGTACACATGTGTGCATACGCGTGTGTGTGCGTGTTCTTGTGCGTGTGTGTAGCGGCCAGAGCACAATTTTGAGTATCATCCCTCAAGACTCCATGATCTTTGTTTATTTACTTAATTATTTTAATTTAATTTTCTGTATCCTTGATAATTTTACATTGCAGATGATGGAATATCATATCTAATCCTCATTTCCCTCCCCCCAATGCTCCCCGTTTTCCCCTCAATTCTCTTCCCAGTGTGTGCATGGGCACAAGATCAAGCCAGCCAAGATTCCAGCAGAGATGGGGGGAGGTGGTCTCCAGGCCCCGCTCCTCATTGAGGGGCTATTGACACTTCATAACATCTGGGGGAGGGAGAGTCGTTCTGTTTAAGGTGTTTCCTTTCCTATGCTCAGGCTTGGTTGTTGGGATAAAGTCTCTTCATAGACCTGGAATTTGCCAATTCAGCTAGGCTGGCTGGGCAGCAAGCTCCAGGAACTTACCTATCTCTCCCCTGGTCACCACACCCAGTTAAAAACAATTTTGTTTATTTTTAATTTCTTAAGAATGGGTGTTTTGTCTGTGTCTGTGTACGCATGTGCACCAAGTATGTGCCTGGTGCCTGCAGAACCAGATAAGGGCACCAGATCTCCTGGGACTGGATTATAGATGGTTGTGATGCTGGGAACTGAACTCTGGCTCTCTGCAAACCCCACATTTACCTTTTAAAATGTGGGTTCTGAGGACCAGTTTCAGGTCTTCATGCTATCTCCCCAGCCCTGTATGTGTTTTTTAGGGAGCTCGGAGCTATACATGGAAGAAGCATCTCTCCTTGATGATCTGAGCTCCCGATACAACCCAACTTCCTGAGTTTAGAATGCACAGTGGGCGGTGCTCACTTGCTTTCACATCTTACCTTCCTGCTATGGTTTGAATATGAAATGCTTTCCATAGGCTCATGATTTGCATGCTTGGTCGGTCCTCAGTTGATAACACTCTTTACTTAGGGAGGGAGTAAAACCTTGGAAGACGGGGCCTGTCTGGAGGGAGCAGGTCACTGTGGCCTGCCCTTGAAGGCCGTGCTTGGACCTCTGGTCTCTTTCTTTCTTTTATATTGCATTTGTTTATTTATTGTGTGTGTGCATGAATGTGTGTGTGTGTGTGTGTGTGTGTGTGTGACACACATATGCACATGCCATACCATGATTGTGGGAGTCAGGGGACCACTCTTAATATGTGGAATCTGAGGATTGAACTCAGCTCCTGAGACTTGGCGGCAAGTGCTTCATCCACTGAGCCATCTCGCCTGTGCCCAGCTTTTGTCTGCTGTCTATGAAGTGAACAGATCCTTTTCCTCATGGTCCTGCTGCCATGATGCTGGGCCACACCACAGGCCCAGAATCAACAGAGCCAAGGACCTTGGAAAAGTCCTTCCTTCTTGAAGCTGCTCCCTCAAATACTCAGTCAGGGTTATGTAGAAGTAGAAGTAATGACCACACTTTCTGTCGTAGTCTCTCTGAGATGCTAAACAGAAGTCCCTATGCTGGGGACTTAGGTCTTGCAGCTCTGCAGCTTGTGGGATCCACCACCAAGGTGAAGGCACCTTGTTTTCTGGAGGGGGTCTTGCATTTGTTCAGGGACAATACTTTGAGTGTTGTAGCCTCTGCAGTGGAAGAATGCTACATCCCCGTATGGAATGGGCTCCTTCATCAAGCCTATGTGTGAAGACATCTATTCTGCCTTATGCAGGGCAGAGCCCTGTGACTCAGTGGACTCTCAGAGGTAACACCTCCTAATACTGCTGCATTTGAGATTAAGTATCAACT
Organism: Microtus pennsylvanicus; assembly: GCF_037038515.1. Lineage (NCBI taxonomy): Eukaryota > Metazoa > Chordata > Mammalia > Rodentia > Cricetidae > Microtus > Microtus pennsylvanicus. The sequence goes on from NC_134585.1 coordinate 56,580,141, forward strand.
TGCAGATTGGAGAGGACAAACACAGTCAACCCTGTTGTAATAGGAGTGGCGGGGCTGTGTCCCCGGCACCCGGCCGCCCACACAGCTAGCTTTACCCAAAATAATTACACAAAAACTGTATTCTTTTAAACACTGCCTGACCCATTAGTTCCAGTTTCTTATTGGCTAGCTCTTACATATCGATCTAACCCATTTCTAATAATCTGTGTAGCTCCACGAGCTGGCTTACCAGGAAAGATCTTAACCTGTGTCTGTCTGGAGTGGGAGAATCGTGGCGACTCTCTGATTCAGCTTCTTTCTCCCAGCATTCTGTTCTGTTTTCTCCGCCTACCTAAGGGTTGGCCTATCAAATGTATCTAGGCAGTTTCTTTATTAATAAGAAATCACTCCCACATCACAACCCCCAGCACCTTCCCTTCTGCTCACTGCCTTCCTGAGACTCCCATCTTGCCTCTTTCAAGAGTCAATGAAAGTGATGACAGGAGTTTAATCTCTCTCTCTCTCTCTCTCTCTCTCTCTCTCTCTCTTCCTCTCCCTCCCCCCTCTCATTTAATGACCACTTACATGACTGGTACGGAGCTTTCCCCTTGCCTAAGGTCACAGAGATTTGCTGCTCTGGCAAGTTGATGATTAAAGTTGACAGTCAATCCTCAATCCAGAGTGATCTTCAGTCAGCAACAGTTTCTCCCTGGCTCTTTCCATTAGGCAGCAGGTCCTGATGTCTGAGTTCTTCGGTATACAGCTGTAATAAACAAGCAGATGCCAGGTGTGTGACTGGTGACTTTGGCTATCGGGCGTTGACAGAAATATGGAAGAGGGTTATCCTCACTGACTCTTGAGGGATTCGTGCTTGCAATCAGTGTACAATGTAACTTGTTGAAGTATGGATTCCTGTACCTCCTTTATATCAAGTTTTCAAAACAAAACCCTGAGCTCTGCTGCTCTAACCAGCTCTCCAGTGCTACTCACGTAGAAAACAAGGGCTGAGAGACTGTTACTCCAGACTCCTTCAAGGCTACTCGGCACTCAAGGTTGGGGCTGATACAGAAGCTGATAATTTCTCGGAAACAGCTGAAAAGCATCCTTCATCTCAGATGCCCTGTTTCTGAGTACTCCTAAGGCATCTCTGTCTGGCCTACAAAGTCCACACAAAGGCGGATGTCTCGCGCTTCCTTAAATGATCCTCACCTTCTTCTAGAGACAAGTGCACAAAGCTGTCCAGTAGCATTCAAGGTAAAGACATCTGCCTCCTACTAAAAATGTTTCCATAGGGTCTGGAAGGAAATCCATGATAATCCACAGGTCTACCAAACTGGCCCAGGCAGCACTGAGTTGAAGATGTAGAACATTCCAGTCAATGATGAATTTGCATGTACACACACACACATACATATACATACATCATATGCTTACATATGGTGCTTTTACATGCATGCACGTATACCCCCACACATGCATGTGCAAGCACACACACACACGCACACAGGCACACATACATGTACTCAGGTTTTTTTCCATTTGGTAGCACAGTCAACAGCTCCCTCATCTCAGAGACTTAAACAACCTTTTGGTTGGTTGTCTCAGTCTTTCTGCCCTGTCCTCATGATCCAACCACAACTGTTCCTCTTCTGGAGGCAGCTGTTGGCCTAAGAGTTCCATCTTTATGCCTCTGGACCAGTTTTCCCTTTTATTCAGCTTGTGTGTCTTGAGCTTGGAAACAGAGCCTCTACTTGTAGGCTGACTCCTCCCCTTTAGGGTGGGCCTGGATGGTGGTTTCAGGCTGACCCTGTAGTTTTCTGAAGCCTGCAGTTTTGACAGACAGTTACAGGAACCCAGAAGCCTTCTCTGTGTGCAAGAAGTGTAATTTATCATGTAGTAATGGTTCCAGTAACCCTGCAGCTAGGCCCTAGGACCCCAGCAGCTTCGCCCCTGCCAGCTCCCCAGAAAGCACATGAGGTTCACCCTACACCCCTGCACCCCAGGCCTACTGATTGTAGTCAGTTCGGCCTGGGAAATGGATCCCCAAAGTTGTGTGGCTTTCAGAGATAAGGATAGTCCAGAGGGCTATTGTACCCTTGTGATTCCAAATTCTTCCGCAGCCAAACGCCCTGGTGCCAGCTGAAATTCACGCCATAGCATGGCTGAGGAAGGGTCTTGGGTTTGGGGTTGGTAGACCTTGACTGCGGGGCCTGCTAGGTCCCAACTTGCTTCTTGAGCCAGGTGAGCCTGTGATGGAGGAGAGTCTTCTGTTTTGTGTTAATTTCATTGGTTAAATAAAGAGACTGCCTCGGCCCTTTAATAGGACAGAAAATTAAGTAAAAGGAGTAAACAGAACAGAATGCTGGGAGAAAGAAGCGGAGTCAGAAAGTCGCCATGATTCTCCTACCGGACACAGAGGCAGGTTAAGATCTTCCCTGGTAAGCCACCTCGTGGTGTTACACAGAATATTAGAATTGGGTTAGATCAGTATGTAAGAACTAGCCAATAAGAGGCTGGAACTAATGGGCCAGGCAGTGTTTAAATGAATACAGTGTCCGTGTAATCATTTCGGGTATAAAGCTAGCCGGGTGGCAAGACGCAGCCCCGCCGCTGATATCACAACAGAGTGGCACCCACCGTGGTAACAAACTCCACGTAAAACCTGAGAGAGCCTAATTTTAAACTGAGAAAAAACAGAGTTTAACGCAGATTTTTGCTGTTTGTTGGTGGCATGCTGTAGAGAGATTTCCTGATTCAGTAACAGCAGCAGAAAAAAAGCTGTGTCATTTTAAAGAGCGGCTTCCTGTGGCTGTACCGCAAGTGCAAACTCCAGCTTTAAAGCATTTCAATGGCTTTTATGGTACTGGATGTTTCTGTTCCCACTTGGGATCGAAAGGAGAGTGCTCTGAGACCTTGCTAATGGCTCAGAGCTCCCCGTGTGCACCTGGGCAGATGGCAGAATCAGGCTTAGGCAGGCAGAAGAGCATGGTAGATTCCTGCCACCATACAGAGACGTGTTTTCAGACTGCGCAGTGGTCTGCATGTCAGATTTGGCTGTAACTTGGATGAAAAGAGTTTCTGTGCCGCACGCTCAGTCTCAGAGTTAAATTGCTGAGTGCAGCTCCTACCTGGCAGTCCCAGAGCTAGTAGAAAATGGTACATCCTCCATTTTGAAATTGGAGAGAAGTGGAGCCAACATCCAGAGCAGCCCTTCGCCCTGCAGCTCAGAGGTGCAACTGATTCAGTCATAAGTGGCTCTGCCATGTTGGACTGGGCAGGGCAAGCCTGCAGTACCTGTTTTTGACCTAGGAATGTCACAACTTAGATTCTTAAGCGCTTAGTGATTTAAAGGCACAAAACAAAGTGCTCCTGGATAGTAAAAAATTACAGATTCACAGTAGGACAGATTCAGACATAAAAGACCTTTATGGATCACAGTGTTGGATGAATGTACATAGGCTTGGGAGAGAGAAGAAAAGGAATATAAAGAATAAAGTTAATGTCTTAAAAAAAGGGTAAAGTCTTTAAAGAGACAGAGTACAGATAAGACATTAAAAGAAATAAAGAAAAATAAGCCACATAAAAATGGAAAATTCACAGAGAGTCTGGATTATGTACAGTGTGTTTTCTTTAAAATTTTTGACTGTGAAGGAGCTAAATACAGAGAAACATTTCATTGTGTGGTCTGCCAAAATACATGTATGTTCTAAAGGTATTATGATTTCAGAATTTGGGTCTAAGGATATGATGCTTTGGAGAGGGTCTTCTTTTGTTTTCACAGAGGATGAGACCCTGTGGATTATGTCTATCCCAATATGGTATGATAGACCACGCCCTCCTGAAAGGTTGCTGTGAACACCCTCAAAAAAATTATTTCACTCAACTGCTAACTGAGATGACCCTGGCACACAGGTTATACCATGAAAGACCAAATTAACAATGCCCCTATTCAGCAGGAAGCAGTTTGGAGAGAAAAAAACTGTGCCCATGTTTCCAAATATTGTTTATAAACATTATTTTACCTTTAAAGGGGGATATGATATAGATATGAATAATTTGCATTGGTATGGATTTTAAGATCAATTTTATTATATGTATATGTATTTCTGATATTGATTAAGGTATTGTGATTGTGTAGTTCATTTAAAAATGTAATGTATAAGATTGCATTCCCACCAGCAATGGATGAGGGTACCCCTTCCTCCACAGCCTCTCCAGCAAAGGCTATCCTTGGTGTTTTTGACTTTAGCCATTCTGACAGGTGTAAGATGATATCTCAAAGTTGTTTTGATTTGCATTTCCCTGATTGCTAAGGAAGTTGAGCATGACCTTAAGTGTCTTTTGGCCATTTGAACTTCTTCTGTTGAGAATTCTCTGTTCAGTTCAGTGCCCCATTTTTTAATTGGGCTAGTAAGCATTTTAAAGTCTAGTTTCTTGAGTTCTCTATATATTTTGGAGATCAGACCTTTGTCTGTTGCGGGGTTGGTGAAGATCTTCTCCCAGTCAGTAGGTTGCCTTTGTGTCTTAGTGACAGTGTTCTAAATGCAATCTTGTGCAACCACTATGGAAGTCAGTGTTTCGGTTTCTCAGGAAATTCGGGATCAACCTACCCCTGGACCCAGCAATACCACTCTTCGGAATATACCCAAGAGATGCCCTATCATATGACAAAAGCATTTGTTCAACTATGTTCATACCAGTATTATTTGTAATAGCCAGAACCTGGAAACAACCTAGATGCCCTTCAATGGAAGAATGGATGAAGAAAGTATGGAATATATACACATTAGAGTACTAGGCTGTGGTTAAAAAACAATGACTTCTCGAATTTTGCATGCAAATGGATGGAAATAGAAAACACTATCCTGAGTGAGGTATCCCAGACCCAAAAAGATGAACATGGGATGTGCTCACTCATAATTGGTTTCTAGCCATAAATAAGGGTCACAGAGTCTACAATAGGTGAATCTAAAGAAGCTAAGTAAGAAGGGGAACCCAAGGAAAAACATATAGTTATCCTTTTGGCTAAGGGAAGTAGACAAAATTGCCGGGGAGAAAATTGGGATCTTGGGGGTGGGGTGGGATGGGGGTAAGGGGAGATGGGGAGAGAAAAGTTAGAAGGGAAGGAGGTGGGGCCTTGGGGGAACAGGAGGATTGGGATAAAGGAAGGTTGGACAGGGGAGCACGGAACCACAATTCTTAGTTAAGGGAGCCACTTTAGGTTTGGCAAGAGACCTGACCCTAGAGGGGCTCCCAAGTGCCCAAGCCGAGGTCCCCAGTTAGTTCCTTGGGCAGCTGAGGATAGGGAACCTGAAATGACCCTATCCTAGAGCAATACTGACGAATATCTTGCATATCATCATAGAACCTTCATCTGGTGATGGATGGAGACAGAGACAGAGACCCACACTGGAGCACTGGACTGAGCTCCCAAGGTCCCAATGAGGAGCAGAAGGAGGGAGAACATGAGCTAAGAAGTCGGGACCACGAGGGGTGCACCCACCCACTGAGACAGTGGAGCTGATCTATTGGGAGCTCACCAAGGCCAGCTGGACTGTGACTGAAAAAGCATGGGATAAAACTGGACTCTCTGAACATGGCGAACAATGAGGGCTGATGAGACGCAAAGGACAATGGCACGGGGTTTTGATCCTACGTAATGTGCTGGCTTTGTGGGAGCCTAGCCAGTTTGGATGTTCACCTTCCTAGATATGGACGGAGGGGGGAGGACCTAGGACTTACCACAGGGCAGAAAACCCTGACTGCTCTTTGGACTGGAGAGGGAGGGGGAAAGGAGTGGGGGAGGGGGAGAAGGGTAGGAGGAGGGGGAGGGAAATGGGAGGCTGGGAGGAGGTGGAAACTTGTTTTTTTTCTTTTCTCCTTTTCTCAATAAAAAAAAAGAAAAAAAAGAAACACACACACACAAAAATGTAATGTATATAGGTAGTTAATAGATAATCATAATAGTCAAGTTTGTAGTCATGTTAGTTAATATTTTATAGATGTACATAGATATATTTTAGATAAGCATTCTTCATATCTTTCAAAAATTATAGAATATGGCATTTTAAATGTTTTAATAACTTAGGGTTTTTCATGACAATGAGACATGTCTGCTCCTGGAAACACCTATCTACTTCAAGAAGACGATGGGCATCAAAGAGGATCCTTATGGAGTTTGATAGCCATTTGGGCAAGAAACTACTCTTGCCTGGACTATTGTATAAACTGGACACAAAGAACCCGCAGAGAGAGGACTACTAAACTTGCCTAAAGGTGAGATGATCTTTCAGGGCTCCTGGTTTATGAAGCAGTCTGCGAGACATTCTGCAGGACACAGCAGATTGTGACTGAACTGCCTTTGAAATTTCCTGCTTCATGGATATGTCTCTGGATACTATGGGCCTGAAGGCTGAAGATGGATGCCCCAGCGGTACAAAAGAACTTTGGGTGACTGTCCAGGCAGCAAGATGTCTCTGTCACTTCTAGAGTTTTGGAAGTTTCTTCGTTGTTTACTTAGGTAATATTATATCCTTCTGGAGTCTTTGATGGAGTTGAAGAATAGATAGATAGTTATAGTTGTTTTCCTTTGTTATGATAAAAGATAAAGTAGATGTAAATATTATAACTGTAATTCTTGCTTTATAACTGTTTTGTTATATGGAATTTTGCTATGTTAAAGTTAAAGCCTTTCTTTTTATGTTTAAACAGAAAAAGGGGAAATGATGGAGGAAGGACATTGGTTAAAAAATAAAGAAACTGCTTGGCCTCATAGGTTAAAACATAGGTGGGTGGAGTAAACAGAACAGAATGCTGGGAGGAAGAGGAAGTGAGCTCAGACTCGATAGCTCTGCTCTCTGGAGCAGACACGATGAAGCTCCGACCCAGGATGGACGTAGGCCAGAATCTTCCCAGTAAGCACACCTTAGGGTGCTACACACATTATTAGAAATAGGCTAATCCAGGTGCAAGAGTTAGCCGAGAAGAGGCTAGATATAATGGGCCAAGCAGTGTTTAAAAGAATACAGTTTGTGTGTCGTTATTTCTGGTGTAAAGCTAGCCATGTGGGAGCCGGGCAGGATGAAAAGCAGGCCTGCAGCTCCCACAACAAGCCTGTTTGCCCTTTTTAGCCTCAGTTTCTTTGTCCATGGGCTGGGCTGGCCCATAGCACAGAAGCAAATCTTACTGCTTGCTGGGTGCCCCCTACCTTAAGAGTTTCATTCAAAGGTCAGTGTCTGGGGGTTCTGTCCACTTCCCGGGAGGCCCCTCCTACGTGGCAGACATTGCTGGGCTCCCTTTGTCTCCTATTCGCTGTCTCTCTGAATGGTCCTTACCCCTGCTCTGCCTCTGTCATCCGGCACATAAACCTGGGGGTATCACAATATGCAGAAATGTGTCCTCCTCTGGCTGGGTGGTCATTTGCTCCATCCAGAGAACCCAGTCTTCATTTGTCATGCTGGAAGCGTGCCACACTCCAAAGCTCATGAGGCAGCAAGATGCCCTTCCCCACTTCATCACCTGAGGGAGGACATGCACCTGGGGTCCCTACCATAGAACTTTCTACTGTGGTTGGTGTGGTGTCCACTCTATGAACAGTCCAGGGAAGGCAGTGATCTGCTGGGTGTGGGGAGACCTTCCACCCATTATGAAACAAAGCAAAACAAAAATAATAACAAAAATATATAGTGATAACTACATAAGACTAGACACGCATTGGTCTTGAAGGGTACCAGGAAGGTCTTTTGGTGCCTCCGTTCTGGGAACAGAAATTTGGTAGGGTACCAAGTACCAAGTAAGAAATGGGAAGCTCTTCCATTTAGTGAGTGGAAGACATTGATGCTCATACAGCATTGATCCTCTGCAAGATTCTGTCCTAATAGATCTCCATATAATCCTGTTAATTATATCTGCATGAAAGGTGGGGAAACTGAGGTAGAGAGAACTAAGAGCAGTCAAAATCTTCATCATGAGCAAGTACTAGAGCTGAGAATCAAACAGAGATCGCTTGACTGCACAGGGAGGCTTGGCCTCTCAGGCTCCACACCTCCAGGGGAGCCCACCCTTGCAGCTGTGATTTCATTCCAGTATGGCTGTTTTCATGTCCCTGTTCAATGCTGGACTACGCTCATGAGTCAGGAAGCAGCCCTGCTTGTTTCTTTTGGTCCTCCTGGCCCTTGCCAAGTGCCCAGTAACTATAGCTTCATGAGTGAAGAAGTGAATGAGCGAGTTAGTGAATGGGAGCCACCATGACGGATGCCACTGGAAAGGGGTGATTGAGAGTGTGTTAAAGAACAGCCAAAAGAGCGAGCATGCGTAGGGAAGGCAGTGGGCAAAGTGATGCTTGCAGGAGGGGGGTGTGTTGCACCCCAATATGTTGCTGGAGAGTCAGCTACATCTGCAGTGTTGACCTGGACTCCAGCTGCGTGACAGCCCTTTGGGAGCCTTTATCACTCCCCCACCACCACAGCAGGGTGGTACTCTGAAACAATGTCTCCAGGGTCCTCTGAAGCTCAGCATGCCACATAGCTCCCCCTTCTCCCTCTCACCAGCTGAGGCCTTGGAGCTGCATCCTTGTCCAGATTGCTGGCATTACTTCTAATCCTCAAACTGTACCTTCCCCCTGGAGGAAAAGCCTCTTTTCATGCTGAGGTTGGAACGCTAAGTGTTCTGGAAGCAATTGGAAATAATCATGAGAACAAGCAGGGGGTAGTGTACAACAGGAGAGGAGGAGACGCCACTCCCCTGAGAAAACAACCTTACAAAGTCCCTGGCTGGAGAGATTTGAGACTGAGGCAATGGGGTGACTTCAGGGTGGAGAAATCAACCAGGGAGGGGTGCTGGCAGTTGGGGCGGCCAACTCTCACCCAGCCAGTTTGTGCACATGCAGGCATGAAGGCATAAATCTTCAGAATGGTTGGTGTGTGTCAGTGGGGAAGAGGAGTAGGCCTGCGGTGTAAGACATAATGAGTTAAAGGAATCATTGGGCGAGTGAAGAGAAATATCAGGCATCAAATTGCAGGGAAGATTTCAAGTAATCATAAAGGGTTTTCTTCAAATATATTCACTGCTAAGAGCTACAGATGTCAGGAGAGGAAATTGGTTCACTTACAGTAATAGTCATGAGGTTGGGGGTGGGTGCGCAGGAAGAGTCTTAACCAGACACCTCCTTCTCCCCAGGGGTGCTGGGTGTGGGGAGGAGGGCCAGGTTCAGGGACAAGGGGTGGGAAGAGGGTGTAATTTCTCCCTGGAATTGAACTGATGACCAGTGCAGGCTGAATGGAGAGACAGCTTGGAGGACATGATAATTCCAACAGCTACCCGCTCCCTGAATGAGAGACAGCCAGCAGTTAAGGGATGCATTGGCCTGACGTGACCAGAGCTCCCTCCTGGGTGTGGGATACAGTGGAGATACTTGGGAGTACGGTGGCTTCTCTGGGTGTCCAACCTACTGATGAGATGAAAGCAATGCTCAAAGGCGGGTGGGAAAGATCTCCAAGACAAAACCATGGGGATAAGAGCTGCCCATGACCACAGAGCGGTCGAGCTTCAGGGACCATATGGTGACCACTTAGGCGTCATTCCTGTCTGCTTCTCTGCTGCTGTGACACAACCCTTACCAAATAGCCTTGTGGAGGAAAAGGTTCATTTGGTGTCAGTGAGTCCACCATTAAGGAAAACTAAGGCGGGAACCTAGGATCTGAAACTAGAGACTGTGGAGGAACACTGCTTATCGGCTTGCTCAGCCACCCTTTATATGCAGCCCGAACCTGCCTAGGGACGGTACTACCCACAGGCGCTGGGCCCTCCTACATCAGTAAGCAATAAAGAAAATGTCTCACAGTCACGACCACAGGCCTATCTGATCTGGACAATTCTTCAGGTGAGGTTCCCCCTTCGCAGATGACTCTAGGTTGGCGTCGTTGACAGCTGCAGGTGATGCCAGACCTGTTTGCTCCCAGAAGCCTCCTTTCCCAGGATCCCTCCCTGAGTAAGACATTGCATTAACTGTGGCAGATCCCACCTTCACCTG